>NW_026991711.1:110740053-110782553 GCF_029215605.1 Mirounga angustirostris | reverse complement strand
TTAAAACTAAGGAAAACCTTTTAAAAATCTACATCAAATCGTTGAAAAGTAACAATAAGGAACCACAGACATGTTAATATTAATGTATTTTTATGAAAATAACTATATTTTAGAAAGCAAAAAAATTAGTGAGAAGAGTGACATTATTTTACATTTTTGTAAATCTATAATGTCTGTCTAAGTAGAAGAGAGTTGGATTTTTATATCTGCTTAAGTATTCAATCTGTTGCAATATGTTGTTTTGGTGGAGGTTTCTGAAGAAAATTCTGCCTCAACAGAGAGAGTTGGAAAAGGAAAGAGTGTTTTAATGACCTGCTCAGATTATTGTAGGTATTCTTCACTGCTACACCAGAACTCAGCAAATAGGAGTTTCTCAAAGGTTAGTTTGAAACCATTCAATGACTCTTCATATACTCTTACTTGCTGTTTAAATGGATTTGGTAACATCGTGCATTGGTCACTTGGAAAATATAGGTTTTATGACTTGTGCAGATATTCCAAGTATTTGACAAAAAATCAAAGAATCACATTGTTAATATCACCACTGAGATCAGAGGAATTTTTGATTATTGCGAAGTTGTCAAGCTCACGATGTAGATACACTTTTTTTCCAGAATTCCAGTGTTCAATTAAAATCTCGAATTTACCATTGCAACAAATATTATCAGTTGTTTTCTTGAAGGGATATGTTCACATAGCTCACATTTGAGAAAATGTCTGCCAGATACCCAAGTCTGATGAACCATGGTTTGTCTATCAGTTCTTAGAAGCAAAGTTAGTGTCTCTTGAAAAGAGCAGCTAGTTAGCTCGTAACTCAATCACTCATATAAATACTTTTTCTCAAGACAGCCATTACACCCTGGTACGCAAAGATGCGGTGTGTGTGTTTCCAGTTTATCACACAGAATGTTAAAAGAAGTCTCTTGAAGGGATGAAATTTAATAAAATTAGTCATTTTAATGCTTCTTCAAGGGCATTCTTAAGTGAAACTGACTTTTTTTTTCTTTTACTGCAAGTGCAGGTGGTTAAGAAGACAACGACAGTTCAGTGTGGTGCCACTGCCTTGAATCACGCTGAGGTATCAGCACTCCTACCCATCAGTGCTTTTTCACTATTGGGACATATGTCAGCACAGTGAAGACGGCAAATTATATCATATTATTGTAAAAATATTTTGACTTTGCAGACCCCACGAAAGGGCTTGAATACCCCCAGGAATCACAAACTACATGTTGAGAACCACTGTCAAGCAGAACTGATAAGGACGTATGTAAGAATATGTCTGCCATCAGTCATCAGAACTGCCTAATTTTTGGTTTTCGTAGACTCATTTTTCTTGCCCTGAATGTTAAACTATTAACATTTAGGTTTATATGGCATATTGATATTGAGGTTTCACAGTTGATGGCAAACAAGTGTTCATCATATATGAGAGAACTTTCTCAGACCAAAGAGGATTTGTGTCACATGGGCTCAGTAGTTAGGGGGCAGTAGGAGAGATCTATTGACACAAGAAATTCTGTTCTGATCTTAAAGTCCCTCCGAGTGGCACATAAGTGGGTGTGTTCTCAGAAAGATAAGGTGGCAGTGAGCTAGGAGGCCTGCTGAGGAGTTTGAAATTGTTAGGTGTAGCTATGGTGATGAGTTTCACCGTGACCCCATCACATGGACTATGGGGAAATTGTCAGAGCTTTTCACTTGAAGTGGAGCGACTTTTTATGAGCTATATGTTATTTGCAGTATTTTCCATAAAGTAATGATAAAACAATTTGTGCAATGTGGGTTGTGGTTAAGGGTGTAAATTTGGAAAGGAAAAGGCCCAGTCGTTGAGAAATAAAAGCAGATTTGAAGCATACTTAGGTAAACCATGTACTGTAATATTAAAAGAATTTGACGTACTGTATTTTTAGAAACTTTGGCGACTTCTGGGCGCCTGGGTGGCTCAGTTGGTTAAGCGACTGCCTTCGGCTCAGGTCATGATCCCAGGGTCCTGGGATCGAGTCCCGCATCGGGCTCTCTGCTCCGTGGGAGCCTGCTTCTCCCTCTGCCTCTCTCTCTCTATCTCTCATGAATAAATAAATAAAATCTTAAAAAAAGAACACATTCTCTAAAAAAAAAAGAAACTTTGGCGACTTCTAACTGAAAACAAATGATTGATATAAAATGGAAAATTATACTTTATTACTTGAGAGTAAAATAAATTACTTTTTTTTTTCCCATTCTTTGACTCTCTGAGGTTTAAAAATACAGCTTTGGAAACCAAATTGATGACTGCCTTCTGAAAAGATGTATGTTAAGTTATTGGATGTTATGCTTTTCAGAGCAAGGTAACTCACCTTGGTTTTCTTGTTGTCCAAGTAACTTGGGGAAAGTTTAGCGAATAGATTGTCTTCAATCTTTCAGGTCTCACTGGTCATTACCTGGCAGAAGGATACTTTTAGAGGACAGTCTTCAGGTGCTACAGCAGGATGAGAACTGAGAAGCAAAGTGTTAGATTTTGGACACCAATGTTCTTCTTCTATTTCAGTGTTATGTATAAATCTGTTTTTCTTAGGGAGAAATGATCCTCACAGAATTACAGTTCTGGAAAAGATGATCATGTGGTCTGGCCATCTGCCTTTCAGCACACTCCACCAAAGTGAGACCTATGAGAATCCATCTTACTTGTCCTGATCTCTAGAAAAGATGATGCCACACATGCTTTCCAGTAGCACTGTTCATTTTCACAGTTAAATATCTTCGATGTAAGGAATTGATTATAGGCATTCTCAATTCAGTGCTAAGCTCTCTTCAGTTATATTTCTTTGCCTATCAGTGTTTTTGTTTGTATGTTTGATGGTGTTGGTTGGTTGGCTGGTTGGCTGCTTGGTTTTTGTCCTTAAAAAATTTCAAGTGAACTCTGTCGTTTAAAAAACAAAAATCTCTCTAGAGAACTTTATTAGAGTCTTTGAAAAGTTGTATTCAAATACCTGGCTTAGGTTATGATGTGGTATATCACCTCATGGTTTTATTTTGTCTTCTAAAGTAGTACTATCAGAT
Organism: Mirounga angustirostris; assembly: GCF_029215605.1. NCBI lineage: Eukaryota > Metazoa > Chordata > Mammalia > Carnivora > Phocidae > Mirounga > Mirounga angustirostris. The sequence goes on along the minus strand of NW_026991711.1, from coordinate 110,779,514 downwards.
GCATCTCTGGAAATCTGATATAAGATTTTTATAACTAGTAGGGAAATAAATACTGGGAAATTCAAATTCATGGCCAAAAAAAAAAAAATAGCCTTAACAAAATTCCATTTATATTTTCTATAATTCCATTCCTAGATGCCTTGCTATTTTTCCAAGCTATTAAACATATGAAAAAATAACAGATTCAGCTTTGGTTTCTCATTGCCTCTTGGGCTGTTTTTAACTTTTTTGACATACCACGTCAGCATGAAGAACGTTCACCTATAGTCATTACTGTCTCGGTGTTATTATCTCTGGAATATCATAAACTAAAGCTCTCATTACCCTTTTCTTCCTAACAGGGTTAAAAAGTTCTCTAAACTTGACTCACTCCTTATACTAATTTCTGCAAAAGATGCTATTTGATTATGGTATGCTTATGACAGTCATCTTCAATCACTCAAGACCCACGTCTGCTTTTGCTTCATTCTATCACAAATCTTTTGATAAAAATCCTTGTACTAGACTGATTTACTTAACACCACAGGTCAGGAGTGAGTGAGTTGGGAAGTAGATAGCTAGGTGATATAGATAGATGACTGAGTAGATGAATGGTGATGGATAGGTAGGTAGATAGCTTACCTGTCTCTTTGTTACATATATTTATGTCGTGTATGTGATATGCGGGAGGAGGGGGGGTGTTAAATATATTTCTCCTTCCAAGTCACTAAACCTTTTTTCATATGATCCCTGTTGACCTGATCTCTATTTAGCACACTCTTTCCTCTTTTTTTCGGGACTTAATATCCCTTCTATTGCTCTGAATGTATGGTGTTGTCTCTCTTTTCATGATGGTAGTTACCATTATACTTTTTTAGAGATGCCCTGAAATCCTCTGCCTTCCGCAGACATGTGCCCTGATTTAAATTCCAGTGATGCGTGAATTCCCCTGACTGTGGATTTTCCTGCACCAAGGGCATTGTGCATTCCACTGCACCACATAAGCGTGTAACAAAACTGCAGTTTCCACACTGCCTCCTAGCCCTACTCATTCCGTGTTTTAAGTGGTGTCATTTGGTTTAGATCCTAAGGTTCTCCAGGATAGAGACAGAAACTTTTTTGGGGACGGGGAGGGGGATAGATTTTTTTCAATAGCATCTAGCTGGAATACCTGCAGGATATGTAGGATATTTAGTTGATGTTACTTAATGTTGATGATGATGAATCCTAGGGTGACTCTGGTGATTGACTCTTACTCATTCAGTAAGTCCAGTTGAGGACAAATTTCTCATCCTGAGAAGAAAGAAATGAAAATACAAAAGGCTTCAATTAACCAAATGGCAGGTGGAGATGGTCATGAGATCAGCATTTCTTTTACAGAACATATGTTTTATTTGTTTTGGGTTTGGATTTTTTTTTTAATAGTGAAATGCCTTTATAGGAGTTATAAATACAAATCCCTTAGGACTCTGTTAAAATGGAATCATTCATTTTAACAGAAGGGTAATAGAAAAAGTGTAATTATGGCGTTTGGGAAGAAAGGCTCAAACTAGTTAAAACCAAAATAATATCTTAGTTATCACTGAAAAATAAATCCAGAAGGGAAGATCCTTGTAGGTTATTTTTTCACCTACCCCTCTGCCATAATCCAGATGTGTAAACCATTTTAAAACAATTCATTGAAATTACTTTCTAAACTCCTTTTTACAATCCCAAGTGAATGAGATTGCATGGCTTTTCTGGGTTATCCAGACTAAGGTTCAGTGTCCAGATTTTTCTTTCTCTCTTTTTTCTTTTCTTTTTTCTTTTTTTCTCAATCACACCAAAGAATTCTAAGTTAGAATAGCAATAACTATTATAAAATATGTAAGGGGTTTTTTTTCCCCTTGTATCATCTTTATTGGCTATGCAACTAATTAGCTATTTCAGCACTATTCAGGCTAACATCATTTGTTGGTTAAACAAAAGAAGGGGAAATTTCAGGAACACAAAGAGCCGAAATGTTTAAGATTTGTTCTTACTCACATGTATACCTCATAGTGCCTATCTCCTGTTGAAGGAAATAATTTATCGTGATCTGAGTCAAAAGCATTTCTCTCTTTGCTGTCCTTTTTTATTAATTTAGATATGTTTCTAGGATGAGAAATGATGTTACTTCTAATTATGGTTACATGTAGTTAATTTCCTTCTTTTTCCTAAGCTTGGTGTGAAAGGCAGTTTCCTCCAAAAGAGGGGTTGGAGGAGGATGGGGGAAGCTGGTTACCGGGAGGGGAGAATACTGATAGAGCTGATCTTCCTGTTGCCTTAGCAACAGATTTATTTATTAGGGGTTGAAATGACATGAGTTAATATACCGCATACCTGCTGATCGGCAAACTCCCCTATTTCAGCTGCAGTTGACAATTAAGTCCTGGACAGCTACAGCCAGGGGTTAATGTTCCTCATTAGGAGAACTAGGTCATTACTGGGAAATCAAGGCACTTAAGGCAGCATGGGTAAAATACAAAATTCAGCATCTAGAGGAGTGAGGCTTTTTTATGTTAATTAACCTTATTTTCCTAGGTTTAAAAAAATCTTATATGCACATGACAGTGGATCAATTAATTGAAAAAAGAGCTAGTTTACTTTACTCTCTGAGTTGTCTTCATTTCCTTTGCAAGGATTTCATTATTTTATGGAAAATTCTTATGTCTATATGATGAGTAAAAAGGGTATTAAAATTAAGAAGGGAATCATCATGGAAATCAGCTTTACCACAAGGGAATGAGCAAATAAAAGCCTTGGAAATGAAAATAAATAAGCTTTGCTAATACCTCACCTAAGGAGCAGAATATAAGCCCATCAGAGCTGAGAGATATTTAGAGGTACTTCTTTGCTTCTTTATTAAGCAGTTACATAGTTATTTGACCTTCAGAAACTGAAACTTTGGAAAAGTGATTCCAAGTGGTTTGTAAACATTCTGTTTGCAGAAAGCGTGTAGCAGTTTAACAAACAATGACTTTCCAGTTCATAATTGGCTTTTTTTTTAATACCAATAAAATTAGATACATTAGTTGAAAGTTTTTATTAAAATGTCTGAGTGGGTGTTTTTTTTTCCACTTGATAAGTTCATAAATAATGTATCAAGTCCCTTCTGAAAGCTTTGTTTTCTTATTTCTTTCAAGAGCCTTTATGTTGAAAGGGGGGTATTTACAGAGTCGAAAAAGATTTATTGCCCAGAATCCTCTTTTATCTTCATTTTGATACTGTGCCTCCACTGAAGCCACTTGGGACCAGTTCCTTCCCTTACGGTAACTTTCTCTGTGGGACACAGGTCAGAGCACAAAGGTGCTCTTACTGACTGTATCCCCTAAGCTACTTTGTCCCCTCAACAGAAAAATCTAAATCCCTGTGATTCTTCTCCCTCTACCCATGTACTATAAATGGTTGGTTGATTGACTTCCAGTCAACTGACTTCCAGAGACCTGGTTTAGAACTCTTGTCATTTCTCCCCTCATCGAAAAAATGCACAATTCTCCTGTAATTGATGAGCTCTCTGTGATTCAATGTATATTTTCACCTCCTTCCTCAAATTGTTCTCCTGTTATCTAAGTGAAACCAGGCCCTCGGGTAGCTTCTTTAGAAAATACCATTCTAGGAGTGCCTGGGTGGCTCAGTCGGTGAAGCGTCTGCCTCTGGCTCGGGTCATGGTCTCAGGGTCCTGGGATCGAGCCCCGCGTCAGGCTCCATGCTCAGAGGGGAGTCTGCTTCTCCATCTCACTCTACCCCTCCCCCTGTTTGTGCTCTCTTTCTCTCTCTCTCATATAAATAAATAAAATATTTTTTAAAAAGAAAGAAAGAAAATACCATTCTAGTGAACCTCTGTATCATGTATATTGCCACTTATCATCTGATTTAGCATAAAATTGTGTTTTAGGTGGCACCTGTCAGGGCTGCTTCCTTCAGAAAAGCATTTCTACTCTGAAATTAGATGTGATTCTTACACAACTGCCTCTTTTCACCTACCATGGCCAATCCTTGGATTTAATGAGAGCTCTCAAAGACAAAAAAAAAACTGTTTCCCATTTCAGAATCACCACCCGAGAGCCAGAGTTTTAGAATGAGGGGATATGGAAGAGACTGTTAGCTCTCCCCCATATTTCTTTCTCCTTTTCTTGGGAACACCGTTAGACCACATTTTCCAGGCTCCATTGCAATTTGGCATGGCTGTATGACTGGGTCTTAGCCAATAAATGTAAGCAGGAGTGATGTGGGATACTTGAGGGCCCCACTTGTAGGTGGGGCATAAAAATGTCCCACCCACAATCCCCAGTGAACTCTCCCTTTGGAAGGGGCAGACATAGGAGGCACTTTTGGAGATAGCAGTGCTTCCTTTGACTTGGGGCCTTGAATGACCTCTGGAAGAAGACTGCCCTTTTGATCTGTCAACCTGACTTTATAATGAACCATTATGCTTGTTTTTTAAAAATCCCCTTCACCTACTATATATTTTCAAGTCCTTTTTAATGCAGCCAACCTACCTTAATGAGTGCAGACAGCTAGTCCAGTAATCCAGCAAATATGGCAGTGGTTTGACTGGGATAGTAACAATGGAGGATGTAAGGAGTGATCAGGATCTATTTTAAAGATTTTGGCCCAGGTGGGTATATGTAGGTGCTATTTACTGAGATGTGGATATTTTGTAGGTACTATTTGCTGAGATGGAGGAGAAGGTTTTAAAAAGTTTGGCTTTGAATGTATTAAGTTAGAGATATCTCTTAGAATGCAAGTGGAGATTTCAAGTTGGAAGCTATAGATATCCAAGTCTTTTTATTCAGATGAACGGTCGGGTCCGAAGACAGAAATTTGGGCGTTTATCGTGTGGATATGTTCAATTCCTAGAAGATACTTAAAAATACTGGCTTTTAAATCTTATAAATTACGCTTTTAAGTTTCCTAATTTTGAACATTAAATCTGTACTAATTCTGTGGGCAGCAGTTAGTGCTTTCTTACAGTTCTAGCACAGTAGCGTCTGGTCTCTCTACAGGTCCTGGCCCTCGGTCACCAGCCTGGTGCCTTAGGCAAGGTACCTGGTCTCTGGCTTCGGTTCTCCTCTTCATTACATAGGAATAACGTTAAGCACATTATACAGTTGTTCTGAGGGTTAGAGGAGATGATGTATATAAATGAGTTAACACAGTTCCTGGCAGAGAGTGAGCATTTAATAAGCATAAGCTATTATTATTAGTAAATAATACAGAGTGCTTCATTACCTCACAAAGCACTGTCACTTTTGACCACTTTCTCTTATTGGTTAAAATCAATTTTTTCTTCACTCTCCTAGAAAAAGAAAAGAAAAGAAACAGCTAAATAAAGTCGTCTTTTTTTGTCTTCATTTTCAGCCTACCCAAAACGAGTACATACTGTACAGAAAAATGGAATTAAGCTACAGAGCACACACTTCTAAGGAGCAGCATCTGCCTTGTAAATGAAGTCTATAAAAGGCTACCAAATGTCCCTTCACATTTTTATGATTGTTAGGGTATTACTAAACCCGGATGGAAAAATGTTTTTTGAGGCTCTTACATCAAGCGTCCACACTGTCAATATCGCAAATTATTTCCGTGTTTTACAAGATGGCTGCTGCGCGGCTTCCTTAGAAATGGCAGTGTTATTTTAGCAGGAGTTCCATAGTTTTAAAGATGTGATCTGGGTAAAAAGCGCCTTCTACCTTTATAATTGTCACATTTTTGAGCGTATGACTTTTTTGAAAACAGCTTTAATGAGACATAATCACAAAACTCACCCATTTTAAATATACAATTTAATAGATTTTAGTAAATTTACAGACTTGCGCCACCATCACCACAATCCAGTTTTAGAACATTTCCATCACTCCAGAAAGAATCCTTAGGCCCCTTTTCAGCCGTTCCCTGTTTCCACCCTCGCCCTACAAAACCACTAATCGGCTTGCTTGCTCTGTAAATTTGCCTCTTTCACACATTTCTTATAAATGGGATCATACTATAGGTGGTCTTTTGCACCCAGTTCCTCTCACGTAGAATGGTGCTCTTGAGGCTCAGCCATGTTATAGTGTGTATCAGTAGTCTCTTCCTTTCTTTCTTTTTTTTTTTTAAGATTTTATTTATTTATTCATGAGAGATTGAGAGAGAGGCAGAGGGAGAAGCAGGCTCCCAAGGAGCAGGGAGCCCGATGCGGGACGCGATCCCAGGACCCTGGGACCATGACCTGAGCCGAAGGCAGACGCTTAACCATCTGAGCCACCCAGGCGCCCAGTCTCTTCCTTTCTAATGCTGAATAATATTCCATTGTATGGATAAAATACATTTTGTTTATTTATTCATCATTTGGTAAAATTTGGATTGTTTCTACTTTTTTATTATTGTGAATAGTATTCCTCTGGACACTTTCATAAGAAATCTTTATGTGGACGTACGTTTTCATTTCTCTTGGGTGGATACCTAGGAGTAGAATTGCTGAGTTGTTTGATAAATTTATGTTTAATTTTTTAAGAAACAAGCAGATCACTTTTAAGGACAACATCTAATAACTCTTCCTTCTTAGATTCCTTCATTCTTTTCATTCATTCATTTCAAAATGTTACTGAGTTTCTTCTAAAATTAGGCACTATACTAAGTACTAGATATAGGCAACTCTGGATTATCCACTGTAACTGGAACGAACTGTAGTCTGGATATTTAAAATCTCCTCCTTATTCATAAACCTAATGCTGGACATTCTTTTAAGTGTCTTCAGCAAAAATTCTATGATCTCACTAGGCCTGTTATTCCAAACATGTAACAAATGGCTATACGATAGGTAGCTACCAGGAATTCAAAGAAGAAAGGCATAATTCTCTGCTGTTTAGGGGCCCCCAGTCCAGGAAGGGAGACAGGTTTATAATGCCTGCATATATTGTCTTTGCCTTTTTCAAAAATATAACATGCCCAATTCAGACTCCTTCTTTTCCCCCACTGAACTCCTATTTGTGAATAGCACACTAATTCCCCCTCACTCGGGGCTGCAAATGATTATCTTGTTTGATTTCTCTTCACTTTACTCTGTTAGCTTCCTGTGGCTGCTATAACAGCATACCACATACATACCACAGCTTAGAACAACAGAAATTTATTCTCTCACTGTTCTGGAAGCCGGAAGTCCAAAATCGGTATCACCTGGCTAAAATCAAGATGTCAGTAGGGCCTCACTGCCTCCAGAAGGTCTAGAGAAGAAACCATTCCTTACCTTTCCCAACTCCTGATGGCTGCCAGCAACGTTCAGGTTGTGGCTGCCTCACTCCATCCTCTTCTTCTGGGGTCCCATTGCCTCCCCTTCTTCTGTCTGTATCAAATCCCCCTTTGCCTCCTTTGTATGAAGATGGATACATGTGATGCGTTTAGGGCCCAGCCAGATATTCCAGAACAATCTCCCAATTTCAAGATCCTTAACCACACCTGCATAGTCCTTTTTTTTTTTTTTTTTTTGCCATATAAGGTAACATTAACAGCTTCTAAGGATTAGGATGTGGTGATCTTTGGCGGGGGTGGAGGGGGAGGTGGATTATTCAACCTAACATAAACTGCATATGCAGTCAGTATGAAGTCATTCATTCTTTTATTCATTTATCCATTCATCCATTCATTTAATACTTCTTGAGCACAATATTACATGCCAGGTAGTGAATTAAGACTTGAGGATACAGTAGTAAGGAAAAATTCACGCACACAGTCCTTGCCTGCTTGGAGCGTACAACAGACTAAGCAAGTAAAACTTGCCTGAGATAAGTGTTACAAAGGAGAAATGGAAAAACAGAATGACATGTAACTTTTTTGTAAACATATTGCATATTCATTATAAATGCTTTAAGCAGTACTGAAAAGAACAAATTAGAAGTTTAAAAACTCACAGCATAAGTCTATCATGTAGCCAAGTAATGGCCTTTCTTGATATTTCTTTCCTTCCATCTTTCTATCTACTAGTTTGGAACTTATGCGCTATTTTGCTTCTTTTAAGTGATTACCCTAGTGGTTTTAATATACAGACTTATCCCATATGCACCTCTGTCTTCGCTTATTCTCCCCTCTTCCCTTGTGCCCAAAGAACATCCTCAAAAGTTGCTTTCAGTGAGAGACTGTTGGTGGCCATTTCATTTGAAAATATCTTTCATTTCTCTATTATTCTTTGAGGATACTTGTTCTGAGTATATGGTTCTGGGTTGGGATTACATTCTCTCAGCTTTATTTTGCTACTGAGAAATTGTGTTATCAGACTTTTCTCTCTAGCTACTTCAAAGACCTTTCCTTTGTCTTTGGTGTGCTTTACTTTCACATGATATATGTAGGAATGGATTTCTCTTTGTAATCTTATTTGGGCTTTGTGAGATTTCTTAAATCTTTGAATCCGTGCCTTTCACCACTTTTGCAAAACATTCACTCTTATATCTACAAATATTGCCTCTGCCTCATTCTCTTCTTTTAGGGTTCTGGGTCTTCATCTTTCTCACCATCTCCTGTTTCTTAACCTGCCTTTCATATTTTCCATATCTTTTTACTTGGGTTTATCTTTGAGTTTACTAATTATCTCTTAATCCCAACCATACTTTTCATCTCTCAAACTTCTTTTTGTTACTTTTTCAAAACCATCTGGTCAGTTTTAATCATCCCTTGTTCTTCATATAGTCTCTTGTTCCCTTTAACACTTTAGACACACTATTATAATCCATGTTTGATAATTCCAATAGCTGAAACCTTTATGGATCTGCTTTCTTCTCTTTGTGCTTGGTGTCTTGTTTCCTGTGTGTGTTTTTATTTTTCACCATGAGTCCGTATTTTTTAGAACTTTATCAAGGGGAATTCTTTGAGAATTGCCTGAATTGTGTCTGGATTTCTCCAGAGGGATGTGCATTTGCCTGTGTCAGGTGTTTAAGGGAGCTACCAGCCCAACACTAGTTGAAACTAAATTCTCAGTTAAGATATTTTGTTTTCTTATTTGTTGGTCGGTTAGAACACCGAGGTAGCTTCAGAGTTGTTTGAGGGCCAATGCGAGATGAGGAAGTTGCAGTGGAATTTTATGAATCTGTAACAATAACGTACATCTTTACATTTCTCCAGTGGAGTCTTTTCATTCCATCGTACTGTAAATTTACATTGTAAATGTAAACCTAGACTGCTGTAATCACCTCCTCATTTTCTCTTCTCTGACCTTTAGCACCTTCTAGTTCATATCCTGGGTTGATACCCAGTACCTTCTTCATGTTATTTTGTTCAGAGACCTGTGGCTTTCACTCTCCTTATCACTCATCTCAATCTGACTGTCCATTTAAATGAGATTTTTGTTTCTCTTTTTAAATTAGGAATGCCTATCCTCCTTATCCCAATTAAGCCAGAATTGCTAAGAGGAGCACTTGTGTCATCCCAGTCAACTCTAATGTCAGGCAGGACTGAGTACTATGAATCTGTAAGAAAAACCATAAAATCAGAATTGTCTTCATCTAGCACTTAAGACCTCATAGGACGGTGGTGCTCAACCCTGCTGTATGTTAGGGAACACCTAAGTGCAAGCCCAACTCTGAGAGATTCTGATTCAGTTGATGTAAGATGGAGCCAAGGAAGTGGCGTTTTTAATAGTTCCCTAAAATCTACAACATGCAGGATTGAGAACCACTGTTCTAGAATCATAAATTCACAAGCATACAGGGATCAGGCTGGTAGCATTAATGAATGAAAAGGCTAGTTGGGAACTGTGGGCAACTGGAGGGTTCTACTACTCCATGTAGGGCAGGCAGGCCTACTCAGCTCTTTCTGATTGCAAAACATGGCCATCACTTTGCAACTCCAGCTCTACAGCTCATTTCACCTTTCCAGTCAAATCTCAGTACAGTACTTGAAAAATAAAGAAATACACCTCGCACGCACACACATCTCCAACCAGGAATTGGAGGGTATAGTCACCTTGATTTTTTCCCAACTCAGTGCTCTTGCCCATGTTATTCCTTACCTGCAATGCTTTCCTTTCTCCTCTGTATCTGTTTAAATCAACTGTCCTCAGAGGACCAACTCTTGCTTTCTCCGACATGATGATGGAGGAGAGCTGATAACTTGAGGAGATGGGTATTTGGGAGGGGCCCTTCCCAGGCCTGTCCCCTTCTGTTTTGTGTAAACCTCTTTCCTCTGGGCTCTATTTAACTTGCATGTACTTCTTTGGAATTTAAATAAAACAAAGCTTTAAATGGTTCAGCCTTTTGGTATTTTAGCCTTATAATTACCACCAAATAGTTGGTTCTATGAATAGATTTTTATAACGTTAAGGAATCCATCATAGAATGTTAACAATACTTTATGTAAGATAGTAGATATTAGAAACTAGGGGGTCTTAACATGTGGATTATTTAGATAGTAAGGGTTAAAAAAGCACTAAGACTGAAAAAGAGGTAATCATAGTAGATGAAATAAATAAGAGGTAAGGAAGAATAAAACAAAATATCTCAAAATCTGATTTGGGCTGGGGAACGATGAGTCAGCTGGAATGTCTTAAGTAAAGTAACAGTGACAGCAAGCCATATTCATTCCTTAACGTAAAATGTTTATGTGCAAGCCATGTATTCAAAAACTTATTAGAATAATGTTGCCCTTTTAGATGAAAGAACTTATATTTGTAATTTAGCATAAGAACCATGTTAAATGAACTTGAACTATAGTACCAAGTACAAAGAATCCAAGATGTAATCATCACTCATTCATTTATTCACACATTCAACACATATTTACATGAGGCAAGGAAGTTGGCAACCCCAGTATCCACATATGCCAGATTGTAATGTCTGAGCCCAGACTACAGTCAGACTGCCTGGTTTGAATCCCAGGTCTGCCCCTTACCACTGGGCCACTTGGGCAACGTGGGCAGGTTGCTTAATCTCACTAAGCTTCAGTTTCTTCACCTATAAATTAAGTAGAAGAATGGTACTTACCCCCACGCAGCTGCCGTGAGGATGAAATGATTTAATCTATCCAGTGGTTTTAGAATAGTTCCTGATCCATATAAGCACTGTGTGTGTGTATATATTATATATATCTTCTATGTGTGTGTGTATGTGTGTGTGTGTGTGTCTTTGCTGTTATTATTAATCTTTGTTTCTTTATAACTCAACTCAGTTACCTCAGGATTCTCTCGGTGAATTCATGATAATTCAATAAATTTTGGGTTCTCCCTATTTTTTCCTTTGAGAAGCACTTTACAAGGCTGCCTAGTAGCATCAGAGAAGATGGTTTGGTCTCAGTTGGCACATGGTCACATTGGCACCCTCTGAAAAGAACATTGTCCTGTCTGGTTCTTGGTGATCCCCTCACAAAACGGGTGTCTACTAGCTTAAGCTCCCATCTGCCCACACACTGCGCTGTTCGTGCCAGGTGCAGTGCAGGGGCCTCTCAGCATGACACAGTGCCACCTGCAGCATGCTGGCTGGCTCTGTCAGGTAACTTCTGTATCTTACTAAGGGCCTCTGGAAAATATGGTTGCTCTCCCATGTCACTTGTGAACCTCAGAAAACTCAGCAAACGTGCTTTCAGTCCTCCCTGACCCAGGCAATTTGGCTTCCTCAGTTGATCCCGTGCCATGCTGGCCACAGTTGCAAAGCTGCTGCCTCCCTGGGTTCTAGAAGAAAAGTCACAAAACCAAAGTCACGCTCCCCTCCCACCAGCTCTCTGTCACCCAGTTTCTCCCAGTTTTTAGTCTTGGACATCCACTCAAGAGCATCTCTATCCTCTCTAACTTGCCTCCCTCAGCCCACAGATTTTTGGGGAGGTGGTGGGGGGTAGACAGTGGGGGAGCTGGGTAAGGGAGAGTGTTGAGAAAAACCTACTTAGCATTTGTCTCCAGAACTATTGTTTAGACTTCAGTGTCAGAATTTTAATATAAAAATCAAGAATTAACTATTTCTTTGTCTTCTCTTTGCATTTCTGTTTAATAACCTTACCTTAAGGGCAAAGATTATAGAATATCTTTGCTCCCGAGGCTGGGAGATGGGGGCAGAGTAGATTTGCAAAGTAGAAAATATCCAGGGAGGAAACCCATTAAGCACATTGATTAATACTTCAAATATTATCCTTCTACACATGTATTGATAGGGCTTCTTTTGAGACCCCTGCCATAGAGAGCTCCCAGATAATTGCAGTACAGCATAAAAAGTGAAAACCCAAAAGAGGAAGCAACTTATTCTGCCTGGAAAAGTCAGGCAACGCTTCACTGAGGAAGTGAGGATAATTGAAAGCGGATTCCATTAGACACATTCCTCCTCAGCTCCTGAGCCACGTATATTGCAAGAAAGAACACCAAACGAAACTGAATGTGAACCCGTACTCAGGGAGCCCAGAAAGACCCCACCAGAACTGATAATAGTGCTTTCCTTCTGAATTCCATTAGTAACTCTACACCTGAGGTGACCGGTCTGGTGGGCGTCCACCCTTGCGTTTGGGGCTGCACCTGGACTGGGGCGAAGTTGGAGCGGGCGTCGGGCCGGGTGGCAGCTTGATGTCCCCAGTCCTACCTGAGCAAGTAGAAAGCTCTGGTCTTCTCTTGTGCCAGAGCTTGGAGCTGCTGAAGTGGAGGCCAAATTAAAAGCTTGTTGCACACCTAATCCTTGCTCTAAGAGCCAGCCTCCGGCCAAAGTGCAATGGGCGAAGTTTTTCCACACAGGCACTACCCTGTCTCACTTCCGTGTACTGTTTGCCCTCCTCCCAGCAGGAGCCTTTCAGCTGTTGCCCACACAGCCAAAATGCTCTTATGTTTGATATTTCACACAGTTCTTACCCTCCTGGTGTGTTCTTCACATCTCAATATCTTGTCTTCTTGACCTTCCGACTTTCATTCTCTTAGTGATCTGTTTCAATACATTAATCCCAAAATAATACAAGATACACACATGTACACAGACATACTTTTAAATTAAGTCACACTAACATATAAATCCTTGCTAGCATTTTAATGTGTTCCCTCCCCAGGGTATTTGTTTACTATGACCACAGCACCTTGCTAAAACTATACTGCTAAGATGTAGAGGGCTCTGGCTTTAAGGAACTTCAGGCATTCTTAATAGTCATAGATGAGATTTGTACACAATGGATTTTCCTTCTTATCCCTAAAATGATAGCACAGGGGCACCAGCCTCTCTCCTTGACTAGAACCTAGATTCCTTGAGGGTTGGGTCTCCTGTTCTCCTTAATCAGACTGGTACCTCAGTGCCTTGTACAAGTTCTGTCTGGCACGCAGGGGTGCTCGGTTCTCCTTCAGGGAATATATTACTGACTTTAGACAAGGATGTTCTTGTCTCAAGGCCAAAAACTGATACTAGATAAGAGATTTTATTGTTGTTTTGAGTTTTTATACTTTAAATAATACACTATAAAAAAGTATTACCAATTAAGTAGTCCTGGAACATACCATGGTTTTGTTATAGATCATTTTGAATATAAAACTGGTATGCCTGGCATGCTTCCTAAGGTAGCTGATATTCAAGTAAAGAAAAGACCTCTTTGTAACTTCTCCTTGGTGGGTTATATACTGCAAACCCAATTCCCAGATGAAAACAATAAGAGGCATTTATTATGTATCTGTCCTGTGAATGCAGCAGCAACAATATTAACCACTAATTTCTTTCTTTGACTTAAATGGGTAAAATTGTAACTCATTTTAATATTTAGAAAATCTAAAATATACTAATTACATTAACTTTTCAGCTTAAATAACTGTCAAAAAGTATTTAAAGTGTAAGAATATAAAGCAAGACAGGAATAAATATCGAAGAAACTCTATGCAGTAAAATGAAAAGTTAATTATTTAATTCTGCTCCTTAAATACACACTGCTGTCTAGAATATGGACAGACTTCCTAATAAAAATAGTGTCATAAGTGAATGATACATAATAGTGAATTGTTGGGTAAGTTCTCATTTAGAAAGTGTGAGACTGTTTCCAGTAAAAAAAGAGAGAGATTTCCATAAAATTTGACTCGAAAACAGAAGGAGCATTTTTTTTTAATGTTTACCTTTTTAAAAGGTTACCATTTTTTTAGGATGTTGCATGGGAAATTCAACTTTCAGTGCCATTCTAATCCATGAAAATGGATGAAATATGTAGTCAGAAAAAAATTATTTCATATACCAGCCAATGCATTTCTGTAATCCTCCCAGAGAAGATGATTATCAAACAGACTACTTCTTGCAAAAATACCTTCTCTGTCTGATTTCTTACTTAGCACTTTATTCTCTGCTTCTCCAGACTGAACCAGGCCCAGAGACATTCTTAGCACTGGCAGCCCACAAACCCTCTTGATGTTTGCGCTGAAGGAAAAATATTTGACCTTGCACTCCAGGCCCACTCTTCACCATGGAGAAGCACCTTGAGCTAGCTTTCTCTGAGAATCCAAGGGCATCCTCCACCCACTTCCACCTTGTCCGCCTGTTTGATCTTCACTATTTTTGACAGCTTTTCCACCTATTGTGTGGTTCAGGGGTTTTGGTGTCTTATTGTTGTGGAAGATCACGTTTGCTCTCCCATCTCTAGTTCTTCTTGTTGCTTTTGGGTAATTTCTAAGAGAAGAGAGATGACAGTTTACTCTCCCAATTTCAGCTGTGATTATCAGATTTGGTAATGATATTATAATAGTCCTGGGAAGGAATGATAAGCATGTGAACTATATCAAGGAAGGAAAGACGATGATAATGATAATGAGGAGTTGGTTTAGGGATTGATCGTTGTTGTGAGGGTGACTGGGTTCATTGTGGCTTGGATGACCGGATTAAAGGTGACATCTGACAAGATTAGGGATGCAATCCTGAGAAGAAATTTTCAGTTGTAGGTATGTATATATTTATATACAAACAGAAATTCTACTTTAAATCATATTTGTAACTCTGTGTTGTAAATAATGACTACCTTTTTTTTTAAGATTTTTATTTATTTATTTGACAGAGAGAGATAGCAAGAGGGACACAGCAGGGGGAGTGGGAGAGGGAGAAGCAGGCTTCCTGCGGAGCAGGGAGCCCGATGCGGAGCTCAATCCCAGCACCCTGGGATCACGACCTGAGCCGAAGGCAGACATTTAACGACTGAGCCGCCCAGACACCCCACAACTACCATTTATTGAATGCTCACTATACCGTTTGCATGTGTAACATAATTGACTCTTTCGATGCCTCTGCATATAATTATCAAGGTACACATTGGAAGCTTAACAGTGGTACATTCCACTTACTATCAATAACTGATTATAAAGTGTAGCAAACTTCTTCGCCCACTTATACGGTGGCTATTAAACTCATTGGTTAGGCGCATGGGTGGCTCAGTCTGTTGAGCTTCTGACTCTGGGTTTCGGCTCAGGTCATGATCTCAGGGTCATGGGATCGAGCCCCATGTCAGGCTCCAAGCTCAGCAGGGAGTCTGCTCCATATTCTCTCTCCTCCCTCTGCCTCTCTCCTGGCTCGCTCGCTCTCGCTCACTCCCTCTCTCTAAAATAAATAAATCTTTTTTAAAAAACTCACTAGAATATTCTTAAATTTCCAGTTCTATAAATGAATAATAAAACAATGATGATTATAATCATTATAACAACAGTAATAACAGCCATCCTTTATTGTGTATTTTCTGTTTGCTAGGCTTTATAAATTGTTTCATACACGTCATCTCACTTAATCCCCTCAATAGCCCTTTCAAGTGAGCATTATTAGCCAGACTGTTAGAGATGAAGAACTTAAATCTCGGAGTGGTTTGGTTCCTTGCCTTGGATTACAACTACTAAATATCAGAACTAGGATTTTAGCCCTCTTTCCATTAGGCTATATTGTCCATATAAACTTTTTTACTTTATTTATTCTGATAAAACTCATCTTTAGAACAATAGTCATAAATGAATTGGTTATTACTAGCTTTCAAGAAGCATCTTCTTTTCTTCTTTTGGGTTTACCTATAGTTATAAAGCAAACTAGTCAAAATGATCTTTCACCAAATACACTATATACCATACTTGACTATTTTTATTATCTATTCTTTACCAGAAATAATTTGTTCTGATATCCACTAACCATAAGTATATTTAATTAAGACTTTGGTTCATGAGACTTCCCAGTCTGGAGCATCTTTTCTTGAGCAATATAGTTAATTTATAGCATGTAATATTATTATAATATTCAGAATCTTTTATTCTTTTCCATATGAATAATTAGTATACCTTTGGTACCTAATGTGAGCAGTTCTTAATAACTTCTAAATAAGCAACAAAAGACTAGAGTAACGAGGTTTGGAGCTGAACTTTTTTCTTTTATGGTATTGTAAAAGGGACCAGGTAGAATAATACAGGTTAATTCCATTTATAAGAATGTAGCAAAAAGGAGGAGATACATAATTAATCCTGTTTATAAAATGAAAAAACGCAACATATGTAGCAACAAGGACACATCATTTTGAGCAGGTCTTTCTAGAACAGATATTCCATATTGTGTTCCTCCTTTCCCACAGTCATTGCCATGACAATCTGGTGTGGTTTAGCAGTCACTGCTGAGTAAGGGAGACTGTCTCTTCTAGGGGATCTCTGTGTCAGCCAAAAAACAAAGCAGTCTTCTTTGGGTCTAGAAACAAGACATAGTATGTGAAGTGGACGGAATTTTTGCATTTTTCTCCCCATTGGAGGGATTTCTTATGAATTACTCTGTCCGTTTCTATTTTAACATTTTTTGAATCAGAATGAGGTTTTGGAATGGATTTTTCTCTTCAAGTTAAGATTCTTTGCCATATGATTGAAGACCTTGTCATTTCTAGATGTGACAAAATGTCCACAACTGAGTATGAAAACCTGTTATTAAGAATTGAAATCCATTTCGATGAAAGACATCTAATAATGCAGACCATGTTTAATTCTCCATTAAAAAAAAAAAAAACATGATCCTTCATGTCATTTCATAGGCCTATCCTACCGTAGTTTTAAAAATATAACTGTCTCTATTCAGCCATGACAGAACCATCACTCATTCATTTCAAAGTCATATTTTGAGTGCCCGCCAACTTCTGAATAAGAGAGTTTCTCTAATGTTGTGGGACTTCCAGACTAATTATAAGGGGACAGCATAAAAATAATTAATGAAATAATGTAAAAGAACACATTCATGAAATGATCAGTAGCATATGAATGACTGTTAGTACCGGAGTGATTCAGAGTGAGATGGCATCTTTCAGGGATGACTACCAGTAACAATAAATTTAAAGTCAATGAGAGAGACAACGGACAAGGAGTGGCAGAGAGGTGGGGAGAGCTGTGTTCCAAATTCAAGAATCGTAGGCACAAGAGCTGTGGATTGTAAAGAGCAGAGAGAAAGGGAGAGGGTGAAAATGAATATGAATACCAGTGCTTATTTGGGGAGATAGCGGAGGTAAATGATTGATGGAAATATCTGAATGTTGGATAGGTGGCTTAATTAAAATTTAAAGGCTTTTAGTTACTGTAGAGAGGAGATATCTAAGGAAAATCATGTTGAAGAAGATAATTGAACAATGTTTTGGAAGCTGAACTAGCAGAGGAGGAGTTTGAAGCTCATTGGTGGTATAAAGGTATGAGGTGATAATATTGTACTCTAAAAATGGAAATTATCAAGAAAATCTTAAATTATTTGTATAGGACAAAATGGCAAAGTTGGTAATAAATTGATTGGCAGAACAAGTTGGAAGCTGCCTCCTTCTGTTCAAAACTGTGTTGGGCTTGAGATCCTGGAATATTGGGAGAATAAGGACATGCCAGTATGAGAAAGGAGCTTGGTCATTAATGCTGTGTTTGACAGTGCAGCAGTTTAGTTTTTAAGTATTATACATGAGTTGTCATTGGAAGGGCCAAGGGAAGATTCTGAATATGCACCTGATTATAGAAATAGTAAAATCATCATTTACAGTAAATGGGAATAAGAAGATTAGATTCACAAGAAGTGATCTAGATTTAGAGTTGATTCAGAGTAATAACTTTTTTTTTTAAGATTTTTTTTTTTTTTATTTGACAGAGAGAGAGCAGGAGAGAGAGAGAGAGAGAGAGAGAAGCAGACTCTCCACTGAGCAGGGAGCCCGACCTGGGGCTCGATCCCAAGACTCCCGGATCATGACCTGAGCCGAAGGCAGACGCTTAACTGACTGAGCCACCCAGGAGCCCAGTAACTTTTTAAACTGTACGCCAGGCCTTGTTCTAGACATGGGGAATACTGGGTAAACAAAGGCATAAGTTCTGCCCTTATGGAACTTAAAACATAGCAGAAGGTATAAAGCAGGTGAAACTTTGAAGGTAGGATAGTTCCAAAAGTAGAGTGAACATTGTAGGAAGGGAGGAAAAACAAGAAAGAATTAAGGATTCTATGAAAGAAATTTGAATGTTATAAAAAGCACTAGGTGTTACTTTTAGTATTATTTGAAACATCAAAAAATGGGAAACAACTTAAATGTCCATTAGGAGGAGAATTTACTTAAAATTTTGAAATATTAGGTAACCATTTTAAAATGAAATATCTATATGTGTTGATGGAAATAGATGTCTATTATGTATTTAGTGAAAATGGAAAGTGCAGAATGACTGATATTAACCTCATATTTATAAAATGAGGAAGATGTATATAAAAATACACTCACACAAATATATATGTTTGCATATGCCTAGAAAGAGGTCGACCCCTGCACACCGAACAACTGTTAGTAGTGGTTACCTCTGAGGAGTACTATCAGGAGGGGTAAGGAATAGGGGCTTTCCGACTTTATGTATTTCTGAATTATTTGTATTTTATTACAATGGGCATTCTTTTTTTTATCGTTGAAATGTGTATTAAAATAATTGTAGGGGTCCTCTCAGTCAGGGAGCTCTCTCTGTCAAATAAATAAATAAAATCTTAAAAAAAATTGTAAATTCACATGCAGTTGTAAGAAATAATACAGAATCCCCTCCTGGAACTCTGATGCTACAAATGTTGGATCTTCTATTTTCCCATAAGTCCCTGAGGTTCAGTTCTTTGTTATGTTTTTGTTTTTGTTTTTTAATTTTTGGGTCTATTTTCTCACTGATGTTCACATCGGGTAAATTCTGTTTATGTCAAGATCACTGATTCTATTCCATGCTATACTTTTTCTACTATTGAGCCCCTCCAGTGAGGTGTTTTTTTTTTTTTTTTAATTTCCTTTATTATACTTTTCAGTACTATTATTAACAGTTCCTGGATGTTGAGATTGAGCACTTGAAAATCTGACTGTAAGCTTCCTGACAGGGTAAAATAGGAAACAAGAATCATGCATCTTCCTACATGAGAGGTAGAAACACAATTCTCAGGGATGTCAGAGAGTTTCCTAGACTGAACCCTGCAAGAACTTTCTAACTATAGAAGGGGGACTGCTGGAGGAGTGTTCAGGATAACTAGCAACAGTTTTGAATGTATTTCTACATATCTCTTAGAAATGTTATAATTCAAAAGAAAATATAAATGATTAGTCGGTTTCAAATTCCAGCCCCAGTCACCACATTTGACAAGGAGCAACTTTATTACAGAGGGAAATAGACTTAGTAATGAATTGGGGAAAGAGTTTAGTTCCATAGAACCTCCCAAGTCTGAGAGGAAGTAATTATGTACATTATGATGATTTAAAAGTATGTGTAATAGTGGATGCCACTTAAGTAACATCTAAGAATGGGGAAGACCTCATTCATCTTAATTAAGGTTCTTTGTGGCCTGCCAGTTCTTTGAGGCATGGGTATCTGCAGGCTGGCTGGCCAGAGTTGCAGAGAAGGAGAGCTTATTGACGAATTAGATGGCTGAATGAAATTATTGTATACAATATCCAGGGAGAGAGGAAATCATTGTTGAAGAGAAACAACCTGGGGGCTCTAAGCTTTTAGTAATGGGGAGATTTAAAAGGTAATCATGTTGTGGTACCTAATAGGAAAAAAAATGATTTCTTTTCACTGGGTGGCCATCTGGATGGAATGAGTGGGAGGATTTAATTGGGGAGAAGGTCATTGGGTTGTAGTCTACACTATTTGGAAAACAAGCAAGGATCATTTCTAAGAAGGCAGAGTATGGTCAGTGGTGTCAAACTTGAAAGAAAACATAAGCAGCATGAGAATGAATGGGGCAGGGGTGGGAATTGGTATAGTTAGAGAACACCTTCATCCAAGAGAATGTGGGAATAAGAGCAAAGTTGTAAGGAAAACACAGGAAGGAGAAAAGACAGACATAGCTCGTGTTCTAAGTTGAGATGATCTGTGAAAAGTCACCTAGAAATAACCCATTATTGGAACTCTTATCATCAATAAATGTCATCAGGTAAAAGGGGTAACTTAAAAATGCCAAAGACACAAGTAAAGAAATTGTGGAATAGGGAATAGGTCACAGGCTTCTGGAAGGAAACAGAATATAAGGACATAGGTCTCTCAAAAAGAAACAAGGTAGAAGATCTGGAGCTCTAATAGACTTTGAATTTTGAAAGGCAGATATCTCTCCCTCTGCTATTAAAAGGAAAGATGAGGGGCGCCTGGGTGGCTCAGATGGTTAAGTGTCTGCCTTCGGCTCAGGTCATGATCCTGGGATTGCACCCCATGTCGGGCTGCCTGTTCAGCATGGAGTCTGTTTCTCCCTCTCCCTCTGCCTCTCTCCCTGCTCATGCTCTCTCTCTCTCTGTATCTCTGTGTCTCAAATGAACAAATAAAATCTTTTAAAGAATTAAAAAATAAAAAATAAATAAAATAAAAGGAAAGATGAAACTAAGAATGTGCAGATGGCATGAAACCCTGATAGGCATAAATGAGAATTTTATTTTTCTTAATTTCCGTGCAATGGCCCATTTCAGTACGGTGACAGAAATCTCATGTAGTTCGAGATCCTGTCTTCCATTTTCCTGGTCCCCATTCCTCACAGGCCACTGCGGAGGGTTCCCTTGCTTCCATCTGTCGGCCGGCTGCGCTGTGCTTCTTCCGTGAGGTGCTCAGAAACCACGGTCCCACCCTTCTGCCTACCACAGCTCAGGAATCTCTCACGCGTGTCCCCGGGACTGTCTGTCTCCATACACTCGCTCAGACGTTCACTCTCCGGAGTTGTGCTTCTCCCTCAAGGTTCTGACCCAGCAAGTGTGGTGCATGGCTTCTGGGACCCTCTAAGTTCTGTTCCCCTCAACTTGTCCTCCACCAGTCCTTCATGTTTCTTGTCCGGAGGTGAAACGGCAGCACAGGGTGGAAGGGTGTACGCTACGCTGGGGCAGCGTTTTGCTTACATGCTTGTACCTGTCAGAAGTCCTTACCATTTCTACCTGGATTGTTGCTCCTGTGATCAACCAAGAAGATTGCCCCCCCCTTTTTTGGAGGGGTTTGGAGGCCCCCATGCCGGGCCCAAGCCTTTCCTGAAGCAATGGACATGAAATATCTTAGCATCTTGAGCGTACTGGGGAGGAGAGGGGGTGGAATAAATTAACATTTCTAAAATACGAAAATGCTACCCATACCAACGATGAAGAGAATGAGAGTTTATTGTAGATCTCCAGGGTGCCGGGCATTTCTTCATTCCTAACAACTAACTTTTTTTAATGTGGGCATCATTGTTATACCACTGTAATGATGAAGCAACGGAGGCTGTATGTGGTTATGTAATGTAGCCATCGTCATACTGCTGGTCAGTGGCAGAGCCACTTTTCTCTGAACTGCACCTTTCACTCTTCCTCTAAAAGTAGAGTTGAAGGGCAGAATACAGTATGAACAGTCTTCAGAGAAAGCCACAGCGGAGAGTCTTGGTCTTGGTCCACCATAAGTAAATAGTGGTGGGGAGGTCTGGTGGAGTGAGAGAAAGAGGGGCGCTAGTAGTATCCGAGAGGGACAGAAACGGAAAGAAGTCGAGAAGTCGGTGGCTAAAACTGTTGGTTGAATTCTATTCGAAGCAGCATTTAGGAAGCAGAAGCCGCACACGTGGAGGGAAACCAGAACCAAATTATCGCTTTGTCAGGCCTGTAGGGAAGAGGGAAGCGTTTATGGCCCTAGAAAGGAGAGTAGAAACGTAAATGATCATAACAACTAACACAGGGTGGTAAATGGAAGCTTTATGTTTGTGAACAAGGAACACATCGCTGACTTGGGAAGTAAAGCAGTACTCCATGATGAGGAAGTGAAGATGGAGATTAGCAGTGTTATCATAAAGGGAAAGAAGTTTGAAACCATGGTGTTAGATCCTAATTTTGTATTACTTGCACATATTCTTATTGCCATCTCTTGTCCAATGGGTTTTAACCTCAAGTCAGAAGAATCTAAGGAATGTCCAGGGCTTGCTGGTCTGGAAACAAAACCATGGACTGAAGGTGCCAACTCTTTTTCTTCTCATTATATGTAGGAAGAAAGAAAGAAAAAAACAAACACTGTGTAGAAAAATGATGACTTCCAAATGATGAGACATGATTTCAAAGGGTTGAGAAGACTCAACCTCTTCTGTGTGATGTTAAACGGAAGAATAATTGTATTTGTTTGGCTACTTGGTTGAGATGCTTAACTCGGATTATGATCCGGTGCCTGGGTTGGAATTGTGAACATATAGCAGGAGCTCTACAAATGTAATTCATTTTTTTCCATTCCTTCATTTATTCAACAAATATTTTTTTGAGCAGGTAATTTTATGCCACAGATAATGTATTAGTCAGCATAGGTCACATTATGCTGCAGTAATGAACACCCCTCCCCCATGTCAGTTGCTTAACACAACAAATGTTTATTTACCTCACTAACTCAAAGTCGGCTACATGGTTAGGTGGCTTTGCCTCCACGTAGCAGTCCAGACCGCCTCCCTCTTTTAACCTAACAGTCGTAACACAAGATCTCCACAAGGATTACTGCACCCAAGAAAGTGCTATTCAGAACTACTCTTAGATGCTTCTCTCTGGAAGTGACACAAATCAGTGAGCTTGCAACCCACTGACCAGAACGAGTTCTGTGGCCTCCCCTACGGGGAGGAGTTGACCATGGAGTCTTCTGTGTGGGCAGAAAAGAACCAGATACTGAGGAACAGAAGTAAAGTCTTCCACTACTTGGCAAGGCACTGGGTACTTATAATGAACAAACCAGGCATCCTTTATCTTTCCCTCACGGAACTCTCAGTCCACAGTGACATGCTGCTGGGAAACAATAGCATATGGGTAAAGAGCCAGGTTTCTGCCCAGGCAATGCAAGGAACGAGATCAAAGAGATTGCATTCTGTAAGGATAAAGTTATGTGGGAAAATAGGAAAGGGTAACAGTTTAGTGTAAGTGACAAGTATGGAGAACTTAGAAATCCTCAATAAATATTTACTGAACGAATGTTAAATGAGGAATAAGAAGAAATTTAGCTCTACAAAACTAAACGGGAAAGGCAACAGAGAGAGAACAGATATAGGAAGAAAAAACACATGGAAACAGTTTATGCTTTTCAAATGTTCTGAATAATATTTGGGAATAAAAGCTGTTCTTGCTATATCTGCTGCTTCCAGTAAGCCTGAAATATTTCCGTGCTGGTCGCTTCTGCCATATTTGGGCTGCTGAGGAGCTTGTTCCCAGCCAAACTGTTTCATTCTTACCTATTCAAGGGTGAGGGCATTGTGGGAAGCCTGGACTTGGACTCATCTTCAAGGATGTTTTTTGATCAATCAAGTTTGCTTGATGGGCAGCTGTCAAATGTAGAGGGGTCACAAGAAAGTAGGAATTATGCTACTATACATACTGCAAATGGTACAACATTAGCCAAAAATCCTATGAATACAATTTTGTGGTAGAATGTTGGGGGGGGTAGTTCCTTAAAAGCATTAAAAATGATTTATATTTAAAAATCTTTATTAAACAATAGAAAACATGGGCAGGGGGAGAAACCTAACACAACCCCTGTTAACATTTTGATATAGTTGATCCTAGAATTTTTTTCTAGGTACACACACCCATTTGTCTTATAAGAGCAGTTCATGTGATAAATACTAGTCTGTCATTTCCCTTTTACTTAACAGTATTTCTCAGGTATTTTTCCATGTCAAGAGATATACTTCAATAGCATTTTTTTTAAGATTTTCTTTTTAAGTAATCTCTGCACCTAATGTGGAGCTCGAACTCACACCCCCAAGATCATGAAATTACACGTTCTACCGACTAAGCCAACCAGGCGCCCCTCTACAGCGTTATTTTTAATGCAATGTGGTATTTGATGCTTTGTGCTAAAATTATAAATATGAGAGCTTCACATTAGATTTCTTAGGAAGAAATCTAAGACAGATTCATATGCTCTGCTAAATGGGTTCATTAATATCATGGATGCTGGGATAGATTCCATGGATGACCCATTGGATATTTGGAATGAGTTCCTCACTCATCAAAATATATTGAGCTCTGCCATTGACTGACATTCACACCTTGATATATGGCTCTGGCTAAATATCTGTGCACAGCATCTAATGAGCATCTGAATGTTAGGAAATTTCTCATTTTTCTAAAGAGAAAACTGAGAAAAAATTTAGCAAAATTCACTATGTAACTTTGAGGGACATAAATGAAATAAAGTATCTACTTATATGATCTACTAATTTAGACATAAGTAGTACTTTAAAGCGCATATCACGTAAAATCATTTTAGAAGTATTGCTCTTTTCCCACCCTTACATTTCATGAAGCAGTTGTAGCCCAACTCCCCTTCCGTGCATTCTTGACATCAGTATGGAGGGTGCCATCTTTTCAGGAAGCTTGCGTGTTTCCAACACCTGTCATCTGGAACCCCATCTAAGCTGCTTGGGGTGCAAGACTTGGGAAACTGTCATCACTGGAAATCTTTTCCTTAGCTAGAAAAACCCACTTACTACTCACAATCTCCAATAACCACCTATTCTATTACTTTTTTTAGTGATCTTTAAAATACTTGCTTTCAACAACGTCCAACACTTTGAACTGTTAGGTCATGTCTCTCAAAATAATTACTAAGACGATATTAAATTCCTTTGCTTCTGTTTTTACCAGTCCCAGAGTGAATGACTGCTGCCACCATCCAAAACTGTTAACCACTACGCATTGTTTCAGGTTAATGCAACTTCCCTAAACAGTGCTTTGTTCAAAATAAAGTAATTGAGAGAGTGCCCAGTATTATGAGAGACGTTAGAAGGCCTTTAGTATAAAATGCCTCTTTTCCTGAGGGATAATTTTGGGGAAGAAAAATCTCACTTTATATTCGTCCATATATTATAGTTTAAATAAGAGAGGGATTCATACAAATCTCTTTTGTGTTCTTATGCAAAGTGACTGTTGAATATGAAAGCTTTTGTCCACCTATAAAAATATCTATAGAAATGGGTGAACTGCTTCATTTTTCATTTAAGTAAATTGAATAAAAACATGAAACAAATAATACATTATATGTTAAAAAAAAAAAAAAGAAGATAGCAGGAAGGGAAAAATGAAGGGGGGGAAATCGAAGGGGGAGACAAACCATGAGAGACTATGGACTCTGAGAAACAAACTGAGGATTCTGGGGGGGGGGGATGGGTTAGCCTGGTGATGGGTATTAAAGAGGGCACGTTCTGCATGGAGCACTGGGTGTTATACACAAACAATGAATCATGGAACACTACATCAAAAACTAATGATGTAATGTATGGTGGTTAACATAACATAATAAAAAAATTTTAAAAATCCAAAGGATACAGTAGGATTGTAATGCATTTATCTTGAATGGAAACACTGAAAGTGCAGGTTCATAAAGCCTGCTGCCTTGAAAACACTCATTGGAATCTTTTCAGAACTACAGCTTCTACCCGCTTAAGCCTCCTCCCAACCCCAAACTGCATCTATTTTAAGCTTAATACAAAACAAACAAACAAAACAGCAGGAAATATTTAGAATAAATATTCTCTTGAGGATCTATAGCCAAAATTTTTGGAACTCAATATGAAAAATTTAGAGAATAGAGTGGCTAGATTTCCCTGTAGTTTTATTCTCTCTTTAAGATATATTATGTTATATTGTTTCCACTAAGTACTTCCCAGAGAATCAGACTAAAAGAACATATTACAGATTAGGTGGCAGCTATTTGATTGATATAGTTGAAGATAGCATAAGGTGTATTCTTTACTTTCAAACTGTTTTGAGTCTTTCTTCTTGCCCACAGCATATACAGTATATATGAGAACTATCCAAAAACTTCCCAATGGTACATGCATATAATATGCATCATTTTAAAAAGCGATCAAAATTTCACCATTGCGTTCTTTATTATTTGAAGTGAATCAAATCAAGAGATACAGAGCTTAAAATAAGTTGTTACAGATTCTATAAGATCTTATAATTCCATAAGATTATAAATGCTGTTTTAAAATGTTAATCAGAAGATGCATTTGTTTTAATTCTTGATACTGAAAATATTGACTGAATTGTGAATTAACACATTTAGGGCTGCAGATGTCATTTTTCATGAGATTTCCTGAATGATGTAATTTTCATATTTCTTATAGCAGTTTGATCAATTTACAGATTTATTTTACATAATTAGTTGGTAAATGAGAAATTCAATTGCTGATATATAACTATTTCTCTGTAATATAAAAATAAGTTAAAATTCTGAATTATAAATAAAAAACAAATATTTTGAAGACATCTGGTCCACATCTGTCTGAAATAAGATAATTTAAAACAGTGCAATTAAATGCAAAAAATACTGAAATATTCACACCTTACAATGTAAAAAATAACTCACTTCATTTTAATGTGATTTCTTGAACTGATGAATTTTTTTTTATTTTAGTGTCCTTTAACCTTTCATTCTGTCATAAAGAAGACTGACAAGCTAAACAAACAAAAATAATCCATGTTTTTCAAAGCCTCTACTAAATGAAAGAATTATCTTTATTACTATTCTTTTATGAGTTGACTAACCTCCACTCCTGAGTTAATACTCAGCGGACTTAGACTCGAGCCTACCCCCTTTTGATGTATTTATAATTCTCCATTCAATTATTTAAAATGAGAGATTAGTGAGAGAGTCTGTAATCTTGCTCCCTAAATTGTGCGTTCCTTATGGGCACAAAGGGGCTCAGTAAATGTGAGAGGAAGGTATTCAGACCCATGAAAATGAAAAACATCTTTGGTACATTCTCGTGATCAGTAGAGAATCGTCCTTTGAAGACTGGTCTTTTCTTTTGTTAAAAACCTGTGTTAAGTGGAAAATTAACCATTTTAGGAGAAAGGAAAATACACTAGACTTTCTATAGTCTAACCAAAAAAATGTGAAAAACAAGATAGATTTCTCCTTTAATAAAAGGCTTCAGAGCCTTAAGATTTCAATAGAACTGGGTTTTGATCCATGAGAGAGAAGTTACATTCATGAAATCACTCAATGCTGATGCTACAATTTAAGGTTATAGGGGGAAATCTCCGCTTGGATGCCTGAGGCTCCCTTAACTAGCAACAGACCACAAAAGGAATTGATACTGCGAAAAGGGAAAACATCGTTTCTAACATACCCTAAGGTTTCACAAGTAATATTTTGTGTGTTTATTTCCAGGGAGCATGATAAAGATCCAGAGAGTTTTTTTAAAGTATTAATGCACCTTAAGGATTTAAGACTCAATTTCCATGTGTCTGTCCTTGGAGAAACCTTCACAGATGTCCCAGGTATCTCTTTTGAATTTTCTAATGTGTAATTTTATAGATGACATAAGCTCTACAACTTAAGTATTAATTTCCATGTTTCCCTTTGTTAGAATAATCAAGATGAGCCCTGTTAACCAAAAGATTATACGATGGCATTAAAGTGTGATTCAATTAAAAAAAAAATACTTAAGTAAGCATTCTTTGATTTAAGTTGAGAACGTGAAGTCATCTCTTTTATCAAATATAGTTTATACAATGTAACTTGATGTAAATAAAATATATTGCCTTAGGCATCTTAACACTTAAGGAAAGTGGGAATTTGTAATTGGATATACAACCTCTCACCCCTGGGGTCACTGGTTTGAATCCTACTCGCATTGGTAATGGCTGAAATACATTGCCATCTGTTAGGTGGACTGTGTAAAGCATTTTGGCATCAGACTTGTAATGTGGAGTAGCCCACAGTCTACATCTAGTTGTCATTGGCCCATGCCTTTTTTATTGAGTTGTGGAAACACAAAAATCTGAAGCTGATGGCAGCAGGTCTTCTCATTCTTAATGCCACACGGAGCCTCGTCAGAGCCATTTCCTTTGCCCTCATCCTCAGTGGGCATGTTTGGGTTATAGCAGTTAAAATATTATATTAGTACAATAGTGATTTGACATTTGTATACATTGCAGAAACAGTTACTACTATAAATCTAGTGACCATCTGTCACCTTCCAAAGTTCATACCATATCATTGAGTGTATCCCCATGTTGTACATTACATCCCCATGACTTACTTATTTTGTAAATGCAGGTTTGTACCTCTTAATCCCCTTCATCCATATCACCCCCAACCCTCCTCCCCTCTGGCAACCACCAAACTGTTCTCTGTATCTATGAGTCTGGGGTGTTATGTTTTGTTTGTTTTGTTTTGTTAGATTCCACATGTTAAGTGGAATCATACAATTTGTGTCTTTCTCTGTCTGACTTATTTCGCTTAGCGTAATGCCTTCAAAGTCTACCATGTTGTTGCAAATGTCAATATTTCATTTTTTATGGCTGAGTAGTATTCCTGTGTGTGTGTGTGTCTGTGTGTGTGTGTGTGTGTGTATGCCAAGTCTTCTTTATCTTCTTTATCATCTGTCATTGGACATTTAGGTTATTTTCATATCTTGGTTATTGTACATAATGCTACAGTGAACATAGGGGCACATATATCTTTTTAAATTAGCATTTTTGTTTTCTTTGGATAAATACCCAGAAATGGAATTGCTGGATAATATATTGGTCCTATTTTAAATTTTTGAGGAACTTCCATACTGTTTTCCATAGTAGCTGCACGAACTTACTTTCCCACCAATAGTACATGAGTATTTCCTTTGCTGCACATCCTCACCAACATTTGTTATTTCTTGTCTTTCTCATAATAGCCATCTTGACAGGTGTAAGGTGATATTTCATTGTGCTTTTGATTTGCATTACCCTGGTGCTTGGTGATGTTGAGCATCTTTTTCATGTGCCTATTAGTCATCTGTATGTCTTCTTTGGAAAAATATCCATTCAGATCCCCTGCCATTTTTTAATTAGATTGTATGGGTTGGTTGGTTGGTTGGTTTTTTGGCATTAAGCTGTACATGTTCTTTATATATCTTCAGTATTAACCCCTTATTGGATATATGACTTACAGATATCTTCTCACATTCTCTGGTTGCCTTTCCATTTTGTTGATGGTCTCCTTAGCTGTTCAGAAGAAGCTTTTTAGTTTGATGTAGTCACACTTGCTTATTTTTTGCTTTTGTTTCCCTTGCCTCTTGAGTCAGAGCCAAAAAAAAAAATTGGTAAGGCTGACATGAAGGAGCTTACTGCCCATGTTTTCATCTAGGAGTTTTATAACTTCAAGTCTCCCATTTGAGTCTTTAATGCATATTGAGTTAATTATTATGTATGGTGTTATAAGATAGTGCTCCGGTTTTATTCTTGTGCAGGTAGCTGGCCAGTTTTCCCAACACCATTTGTTGAAGAGTCTATTCTTTCTCCATTGTACATTCTTGCCTCCTTTGTTGTAAATTAATTGACAATATGTGTGTGGGTTTATTTCTGGACTTTGTATTCTGTTACATTGATCTATGTGTCTGTTTTAATGCTGATACTACACTCTTGATTTCTATAGCTTTGTAATATAGTTTGAAATCAGGGAGTATGGTACCTCTAAGTTGTGTTCTTCTTTCTCAAGATTATTTTGGGTATCGTGTTCTTTTGTGTTTCCATACACATTTTAGAATTACCTGCTCTAGTTCTGTGAAAAATGTCATTGGAATTTTGATAGGAATTGAATTGAGTCTGTAGATTGCTTTGGGTAGTATGGACATTTTACCAATGTTAATTCTTCCAATCCATGAGCATACAATATCTTTACATTTATTTGTGTCTCCTTCAGTTTCTTCATGAATGTTTTATAGTTTTCAGTTTATAGGCCTTTCACCCTCTTGGTTAAATTTATTCCTAGGTATTTCATTCTTTTTGGTGTGATTATAAATGGAATTGTTCTCTTGAATTTTATTTCCAATAGTTTGTTATTAGTGTATAAAAATGAAACAGATTTGTATACATCAATTTTGTACCCTGCATATTTACTTAATTCATTTATTAGTTCTAACAGTTTCTGGTGGAGTCTTTAGAGTTTTCTACATATAGTATCATGTCATTTGCAAATAGGGACAATTTTACTTCTTCCTGTCCAATTTGTATGGCTTTTATTTCTTTTTCTTGCCTAATTGCTATGGCTAGGACTTGAAGTACTATGTTGAATAAAAATGGCTAGAGTGGGCATCCTTGTCTTGATTCTGATCTTAGACAATTTCTTAAAAAAAAAAAATCTTATTTTTAAGCAATTTTCACACCCAATGTGGGTCTCAAACTCACAACCCTGAGATCAAGAGTCACATGTTCTATTGACTGAGCCAGCCAGGCACCCTTGATGCTGATCTTAAAGGAAAAGCTTTCCACTTTTTAGATTTTCACTGTTGAGTATAATGTTAGATGTGGGTTTGTCATATATGGTTTGTCATATATGGCTTGTTATGTTGAGGTACATTTCCTCTATGCCCACTTTGTTAAGAGTTTTCATAAATGAGTAACAAATCTTGTCAGATGCTTTTTCTACATTTATGAAGGTGATCATATGATTTTTATTTTTCATTCTGTTAATGTGGTGTATTACATTGAGTGGTATTCAGATGTTGAACTTACCTTGCCTCTCTGGAGTAAATACCACTTGATCATGGTGTATGATTCTTTGAATGTCTTGTTAATTCAGTTTGCTAATATTTTGTTGAGGATTTTTGCATCTATGTTCATCAGTAATACTGGCCTATAATTTGTGTGTGTGTGTGTGTGTGTGTGTGTGTGTGTGTGTGTGTGTGTGGTGTCCTTCTCTGCTTTTGGTATCAGAGTAATGCTAATCTCACAGAATGAGTTTGGAAGCTTTGGTAGGAAGTGTGGTAGGCTAGAACCAAAGTATGGAGGTTCTTGATAACCAAAGTAGATTAGGTAAAAGTAAGAAATAAGGAACCTAGATCGTGAACAGGAAAGAAATGTGATGAAACTTGTATTTTAGGAAGCTGTATCTTTCAGTGGTATGTAGGCTGATTCACAGTAAGACACTACAGTGGTAATCCAAGTGTGATTCTTGAAGTGGTGGCTGAGAGATTAGTGAGAGGGATGTATGACAGAGATATTCTCAAGGAAAGCACAGAAAGGAATTTGCAAGATGGATAGCTGTAGAAAGAAGGAAGAAAAATTCTACTCATTTGCAAAGCTGGTGAGTTCTGTTTGTGGCAGCATTGAGGTATTTGTGGATGAACTGAGAAGTGTGACTGGAGGAAGTCCCTAAGCAGAAGGCTTCTCAGCCAGTTTTACTATTGGGTAGTTTTCAGCCACCACTACAGAAAAGACTAGGATTTTACACAGGGCCATGTTCTTGAGATAACAGTCTCCCTTCCCACTCATTAACACTGAGCTATTTAGAGCAGTATGGAGGGTTAAAAGTAGGGTGTGGAGCCTCAGGGGCCCAGGTACTAAGTGCTCAGTCATTATAGGTCTAATCTTATTACTCAACTTTGGCTTGACTGCAGCGTATACTTACTGAGCACTGTAGGAGGGGAATTCCACAGTGAACAAGACTCAGCCTCCACCTTCAGGGAGCTCTGCCTTGGGCAGATACTTACATACAATTGACAGGTACCCAAGATGCTGTGAAGTAATTAGGGAATGCTGTGGAAGCCCACAGGAAGGGGTATCATGTTATCTATGATATTTCCAGTCTCAACTGGGGCTCTTTGTGCCTTAGCCTCTCATCCATCTCTGTCATTCCAAATGTGAGTCAGCTTTCTTTATGGGTACAGCAATTCACCTTGTACATAAGAGGATTCCAAGTTGTCATATGAACAAATGAGCCTGGTAGCTTTCCAGGTTGTGTTCCTAGAAGGCCACCTTGCCAATCTTGACTCTAAAGTTTTCCTAACAGGCCATTTTATGTATTTTCAGCCATTCTTATCATTGTTTTTGGTTTAACAAACACTTACATAGTACTCACTGTATTCCAGGCATTGTTCTAAGCAATGTACAAATATTAATTCTAATTTCTCGTAACAGTCTTGTTCAGTATTACTGTCTCCATTTTTCTCAGGTGGTGAAAACTGAGACAAAGAGAAATTAAGTAAGGTCACATAGCTAGGTAGTACTTTTTACTGCTATGCTAATGGCTTTCTGTGTTCTTGTTTTCCAAACCGTTTCTCTAAGTTTAAACATTATTTTTTTTCCCCAACTCACCATCCAACTTCACAAAAGGGTTACCTAGCAAGCATACATTTCTTCGCCTGTTGTCTCTTCTGGATGCTGCATTAGCATATCTAAAACCCATACCATAAGCCAATTTATATACTCTGTAATATCAGCCAGAGTACTTACTCTCAATGCTATTAACACTTGTAAAGAAGTAGTTTTCTTATAAATAACTGCAGTAATTATTATTATGCTATTAATTGCTACTGTTTATTGACAATTTACTTCTTACATGGTTCTTTGTCACATTATTTACTGTAATGTTCATGATAAGCCCAATGGAGTAGGTATTATTATCCCACTTGATAGGTAGAAAGACTGAGACTGAAGGCTTAAGTCATTTTGATTGCACTGCCTGTAAGTTAAACTTTTCTCTTTCACATACAAGCCTTGATATATTGGAAAACCAAGAAAGGCTTAATATATGACTGCAGGACCACTCATTAGTCTTTTTTTTTTTCTTTTTTAATCAAGATATGACTTATATATAACATTGTGTAAGTTTAAGGTGTCCAACATGTTAATTTGACACATTTAGTATTGTAATATGATTACCACTGTAGCTTTAGCTAACACCTCTCTCATGTCACATAATTATCATTTCTTCTTTGTGATGAGCACATTTAAAATCTAGTCTCTTAGCAATTTTGAAGTATATAATATAATATTGTTGGCTGTAATCACTGTGTTATGCATTAGATTTCCAGAAGTTATTCTCTTTTAGTTGCAAGTTTGTGCATTAATTTCTTTGTCTCCAACTTCCTTCTCCTTCCCTCTCCACAGATCTCTTAGGGAAATCTAGCACATCTGTGTGATGATGTTAATGCCAGTGAGTTTTACTGCCCTTTTGATGAAACAATCTCCATTAAATTTCTTTTGAAAATGTTAAAACTGTAATAGAACAACTTTGTAGAGTCTCCATACTATTGATTATTTTCACGTATGTTTATTATCTTCAAATTATATTGTCATAAGATTTTTGTAATCCTTTTTCTGGGAAGTGTGGTAGATTATGATTCTAGTTTGTAGATACATTGTTTCTAGCTCTTTTGTGTCATCCTTTCATTTTACAAAAGAGTAGACAGATCTAGGACAAGGACTATTCCAGGTTCTCAGAACTGGGCACCGTGGGCGAGACAGGCAGGAGATAGTGGCAAGGTTAGAAGTCCAACCAGGGAGTCCGTCTCCTCACTCCTACATGCTTCTATACATATGCAATGAGTGTTTTTTAAATATCTTCTTTGTGCCAAGCGCTATGCTAGACAATTAGGATGAAATGGTGAATAAAGCAGACATGTTCTGGGATGTCTGCAACTTGTCATCCCATATCAGACCTTGATTTATCACTTACTAGAACATTCCTTAGAAACATCAGAACTGTCCTTTCTTGAGCACCTAGCATGTGCCAGGTAGTGTTCTAAGCACTTTGTGCATTGCCTCACTTACTCTTCACTGTTGTGATTACCATTTTACTGCTGAGAAAAGTAAGGCATGGGGAGGGTAAGTCACTTGTCTGAAATCACCCATCCAACCAATTATGAAACCACATTTCAAACTTTGTCAGTCTACCTCCAATATCATTGTATATTCTACATGGAAGCCCACAAAATCATCCTTGTTTTAAAGATACCCCAAATAATAGTTGTCATATATTTAGTGTTCAATAAATATTTTCTGAAGGAATGAAAGAATGAGTTTGGCATAGAGAACAATACAATTTACATACCATATCAGTACATATGTAGAAATCTACATGGAGACTCTTTTCAAGTACTAGAGAGTTAGTGACTGAAAATAGAGAACCCTAAGACTTAAGGAAGTTCTAAGTGGTTTTATATTATATTTTCTATTTTATATAGGAGACCTTGATTTAATATAAATCTATTTTCAGTTTTTTTCTCATCTTTCAGCTCTTATTATCAGTCAAAATAAGCTGATTTCTGCTAAACCAACAGACAATCTTAAAATCTCAATGGCTTGAAACATAAGATTTCATACTTATGCTATATATTTATTACAGGTAGGCAGTAGTGTTCTACTCATTATGGTCATTCAGGGACCAGGCTTGCAGAGAGACCCAAGCATCCACCATCTCAAACATTGCCAGTTACCATGCCAGATGGAAGAGAAAACTAGAAGATCCTCCCATTAACAATTCAGTGCTCTATCCTAAATGTGACATAGGGTTCCACTCAATGCATTGGCCAGAACTTGTTGCAAGGCACTGCGCAACTATAAGGGGGGGTGGGCAGGAAATGCAATCCTGAGTTAGGCCCAGAATGGGGGAAGAACAGAAATATTTGGTGACTAGCACTATTGACCACCACAGCTCCTTAATATGCATCATGATCTGTGGCTGATCAGAGAGAAAACCAAGCCCATCCAAGATGCCTACCTTAATCTGAGTGAATCTATCCCCATTGAGTAAAGAACTCTTAACAAATATTAGAGTACTCCTCACAGGCTTCTTGCTGGAGCAAGCTAGCTGGTGTCTGAAGACACATCTAGCAACCATGTATCATAAGGCAGAGTAATATGAAGTCAAATTAGCCCCTGTGGGAATGGAGTGAATTATTACTTACAGGTGACCTGGCATTCTGGAAAGGTTATAGTGACAGTCATGAGTAGTTTTGCCCTCCACCCCCAAGGGACGTATGACAATGTCCAGAGAGCTCTTAGTTGTTACAATTGCTGAGGGCAGGGTGCTACTCACAGGTAGTGGGTAGAGGTCAGGGATGCTGCTAACCATCCTACAATGCACAGGACAGCCCCCCACAACAAAGAATTATCCAACCCAAAATGTCAATAATGCCAACATTGAGAAACTCTGATTTATAGGAATTGAAGTCAGAAGATCGTGTTTGGACTGGTTCCTGTAGCTTTCTCCGTTAACCTTAGTCAGTCCATCGTACAATACAAAGGGGGAGATGGGAAAGAGAGATACAACAATAAAACCACCTGCCCCACCCACTTCAGTGAGTTAGAATGAGGATTTCAGCACAATTAATTTGGGGGAAAGTGTTTTCTTAACTACTGGGCAGATTTTGTTATATGATTCGTGGACTTCCTTTCAGAGTTTGTATATGGAGTGAGTCTTTAATGCATTTTGGATCCAAAGATGACATTAATGATGCTGAACCTTAAAAGTTTAGTTCCAACATTATTTTAATTACTTTTAATTCAGAAAATTGAAAGATCATTCTGATACACCAAGCGCCTGTCAGACTCCATGCTACAAATGGACCAAAAAACCCAGAAGCTCCTCAATGCAAATATTTTAGTTTTGACCAGTTCTCATGACAGGGTCACATTGTTAGCCCTTGATGGTTTAAAAAAAAAAAAAAAGACAAATACTTAAGATATCAAGTCAGTGGAATGTGTTTGTATACTTAATAAATTCCCACAAATGATAATTCTAAACAATTTTATTTTATTTTATTTTTTATTTTTTTTTATTTTTTTTGTGAACAGCCAAAGCCTTATAGCAGGGCTCTTCTTTCCCAACTGCAGACGTGGTGAAAGAAGGAGTTTTAGTTTTAGGTATTGGGGAACCATGAAGGTTTCAAGAAAAGTAAAAACCTGAGCTACAGTTTTGGCAGATAGAAACCCTTCTGGTTCACCTTTAATTTGAGGTTAAGAACAGTATGTGGAAAACTTCTGGTTAGTATCTGGCATGACAATGGCTATTACTGTGATCTTGGCATATTCCTGCTCCTTAGTTCTGGAGTCAGTGTTGGATGATTATATAACATTTCCCTCCCCTCCCATCTCTCTTTTCACTCCCAGCTACGTCTCATTTTCAGAAAAGCAGCTACACTAAGGGGTTGGGGGAGGGATGTAATAGAAAGTTTCTAGGAACACAAATCGCTTATATCACATTAATATAAAGGTATAAAATTTCGCTACAGGGGGAGCGCAGCAGAAGGAAAGCTTATAAATATATGGATCAATGTTGAATTAAAAGATTATTACATATGAAATGAAAGAAATGTGCCAGTAAAACTGAATAAAAGCATTCTCTCTAGACCATACCGTTCCTCAAGCCTTTCCTTCTCCTTTTATTTTTTGTAATGTTATTACTACCTACCTCTTCCCCTAACATAGAAGTATTTACTGAGTTCCTATCGTGGTCAGGCATCATATTGTGGATGCCAAGAGTAGAAGATGTGGTTCCTGCCCTCTAGAATCTTATTGTCTGGGAAGCAAAAATGTTTTTATAATTCTTTCATTATACCATGCCCTGGTTTATACTGGAACATTTTCAAATTATTTTTAATATATTACTTGATAACCATTATGGCAATGTAGTAGACATTCAAACAAGAATTAGCATCCCAAATTTATAGCTGAGGAAAATGATTGATGTTGGCCCCATTTAAGGAGCATGGACTGGGGTAGATTCTCAATGGACAGAGCCACCCTCACATGTTTCTTATAAATAAGCATATAGTTACTTTCCCAAGAATATGATTGGGGGAATCAGTTTCCCAAGAACATGATTTAAAACAGAAGTTTTCTTTCTCTTAGTCCTCTGCCGAAGAAAACAACAAAAAATAATGGGAAAGTAAGGCAGATTCTATAAATGTAGACATATATGCTCCTGACAGGAAATAATAAATGCTGTAATAAAAACGACAATATCTCTTAAGATAACTTAAGAATTTAACAAGATGCCAATAAAGATGCCAAA
The DNA here is from genome assembly GCF_029215605.1 of Mirounga angustirostris. Taxonomy (NCBI): domain Eukaryota; kingdom Metazoa; phylum Chordata; class Mammalia; order Carnivora; family Phocidae; genus Mirounga; species Mirounga angustirostris. The sequence goes on along the minus strand of NW_026991711.1, from coordinate 110,742,385 downwards.
ATATTACTTTATATCTTCACAGCATACTTCTAAAATTCATATAAAATTAATAAATAAATGCACAGAATATCAAAGGATTCTCTAGCGAAGGAATAACGAAGGGAAACATGTCCTACCACATTCAGAACATGTATGGAGTGATAACTTTTAAAAGAGTACTTTACAGATTCAAAAGTAGAACAATGGACAAAATAGAGAATTCAGAAATAAACTCCATTTGTATATAAATTTAATATCCAACAAACTTAACAAAAACTAATATACTTATTCCAGCTCTAAAATATAATATTATTAGTGAAAGCAAGAAAATAAGTAAAATAAATAGCTACAGTGCACCAAAAAAAATTTCACGAAAGAAATCAAGTATAGATTTTAAATATACATTATAGATAAAGGTTTACAGAAGCATCAACATGTTGTAAGCACAGTAACTTACTGAACTCTTACTTTGTGCCCAGTGCAAGTCTGGGGCTCGTACTCGGATATTCCATTTGATAGTGCAACAGTTGTCTCAGTAGGTACAATTACTGTCCCCTATGTATGAGCAAAGACACGAAGGCATTAAGTTAAATAACTTACCCAGAGTCACACAGCTAATAACAATAGAGATAATGATATCCAAAGAAATCAACACTAAACCAAATTTGGGGGAAAAAATCTAATTTTACCAGTCACAACATAAGTGTAAATACAGGGAATATGATAGAGCAGTTACATGGACCCAAGAATAAAAGTAAAGGCATATCCTAATGAAGACTAGCCAGTTTATGGAGAAACATCTGCATGTATAGTGATGGCAACGTAAAATATTTTTCCTATATAAGTTATTATACCCTTTGTTTGACTGGGTGATTTCACATCGAAGAATGTATCCCATGGGAGTCCATCCTATGCCTTGCTCCCAAACATCTCTCAAGAAATTGTTCTCAAAAGTTGTAACTATGAAAACATGACTGAAGAAAAATGCTTTTTCATTTTCCTAAACAGGAGTTCTCAAAGTTTATGAGAAATGTGCACTCGGGGAAGACTTTAAGGAAATAGATAAATTAATTAAATAACGAAAGGGAAAAGTCAGAACATTAATGAACCAATAGGAAACTAGAAACAGACCCTAATTTTAAAAGCCTGTACATGTATATATGACAGAAGGTTGATAGATAGGAGGTCTTAGAATATGGCTTGTGCATCTTGCTTTGGTATTTTGTCCTTTTGAATTCCTGTAGTTGTATATGGTCATGATTTGGAGTGTAGTGTGGTCAAAATAATATGTGCCCCAATGAAAACAGTCCCTTGACTATGGTAGAAGGCCTGCCTGTTTTTACACATTCATGTTTCCTGCAATGTCTTGTCAGCCCAGGAGTCTCTTGACAGATTGCAACAGAATAGGGAGTGAATATCTGGATCCAACTAGTGAACTTTTCCAGCTATATCTCTCCTGGCCTAAATTGTTACATTTGTAAAATGGAAACCATCAGAGATCTATGGTACAATGGAATGAATTCTATCCTGGAATTTAAAAGGCTCAGGGTCTGCTTACAGCTCTAACACTGATCAGCCATGCCACCTCTCTTAGCCTTGGCTTACTTATCCATAAAATAAAGTCACCCAAAAGAGGTTAGAACTAGAAGGGACCTTGGAGACTAGGGTATGTCAACTTTTAAAATGAAGTGCATGTCCCACCCCCAAGGGAATTTCACATAGTGACACTTTCTGGAAAAAATCTCATGTAGTGACACTTTCTTATTGTGAAAACAACTAGTATAATAATTCTGCTTTTTCAAAACGTATTTTAGTCTTTATCATCCTGATATCTATCTGCATTCCCAACCCCAACTCCCACCCTCAGGCAGTTGAGAACCCTCGATCGAGGCTGTCACAATGATTCCAGCCACCCTCATGGCTGGCTACGGTTGCCCAATGTTCCATACTGTAAGCTTTTGCTACCTTAAACTTCCAAAGGCTTCGTGCATCTTGCCTTCCCCTTTAACCTGCCCTTATCAAATTAAGTACAACTTCATTGATACGGATTTCTCAGTGTAGTTTCAACTACCTCCCTAGTCTTACTTCAGTCCTTACACATGAGTATCCCCTGAAGGTAGCTCACGTGTCACTACCCAGAGCCCCTCTCTCCTCCACCTGTCACGGTTCAACCATCTTCCATGACTCATCTCACCCACCTCCCTGACCTCTAAAATGGGTATGCTACCTCCCCTCTTCGAATGTCCATGGGATTTTATTTATGCTTAGCTAGGTATTGGTCACACTTCAGTGAGTTAGAAGGTGCTCGAGGATGGTGATTGTATCTTATACCGCTTCATAAGACCCAAAGATC
>NW_026991711.1:110597553-110735053 GCF_029215605.1 Mirounga angustirostris | reverse complement strand
TGTCACAACTGTGTCTCATCCTCATTACAGTAAAAAATTTCACCTATCAGATTCATTATTGCTAGATAATGCGACTGAGAGCCTTTGCAGGCCCTCCAGAAAAGTAATTCAGCCAAGCAAAATTATCAGCTAATTATATTTAGAATCAAAAGCCCAACAACTATTTGCAGATAAATTGTATGAATTGAAGTGAATAGATCTGAATATTAAGATTCATAGATTTAGCAGATGATTTGTTAATTGGAATAAAAAGGTCATTTGCTAGTCATTTTAACAATAGATCAATCGGAACCCTATTTATTATTTAACTGTTAGTGCATAAGAATTGAAATGGTGAATAATTGTATTATTGTCACGAGATGATCATTTTCTTCAAAATAATAAAATATGAGAAACCTATGGCAACGGATTTTAGAAATTTCTTTAAAAATATTATGGCCTATTTCATATATTTTAAGACATGGTTCTGATCTAAATAATCTATATGATGAGGCTTAGTATTTAAAACAAGTCAAAATTATACCAAAAGTGGTGGCTGGTTTTTTTTTTCCTGATGAATTAGAAATATTACCACAAATAAGATAATTTGCAAATAAAGGTTGAAATCCAAAATTTGTAAATTTTTCCTTCCTAAATCAAATAATGCCATTCCTATCTCACTGTATTTTAATTAGCAGAGGTTTTTGGAAGTGACATGCTCATACGATGACTCAAAATGTAACTTGGCCTGCAATTTTCTTTCGGGGAACAGAACACTCTAATTCAAATCCATTATTAAAAAGCAGATAACATGTGCACTTTCTGAAATGTCTGTGACTTCACTCTTTTGATTTTATGTAACTATAAGAGAATGTTCATATGTATTTACTTTTCAATTGGCACAGCATTTTAAAACTGAGTGTCTTCAGATAAAGTGCGGATTTTCTCTTGGTTCATAAAGAGTATCACCGGTTTATGTGCTCAAAACTTTAGTGAATGTTTTATAATGCGGTCACAGTGCAGTTTATAGCTGTGCTTGAGATAAGAAATTCTGTGAAATACCCTATGTATATATAGAAAAATATATATATTAGTTTGGGTTTTGAGATTAATAATTGGTAACTAGATCCTGTGCCATTTCGCTGTGTTATCTTGTAACTTCTCTCAGTTCTCAAGCAAAACTTTGAACTCGGTATTTTCCCAAACTTTGCAGCTCAAAGTAAATACTTTTCATTTAAACTAATTTCAGTCAACATAATAAAATAGGGAAAACATCACCCACTTAAAAACAGCTTAAATTGCATGTGCTTTGTCACTATAAACAAACAAGGTAAACATTGACATAACTCCAAATTATTCTTGGGTTGAAAAAAATCTGCAGTTCAAAATAAAATTCCGCCTTTGGTCAACATTTTGGATGCAATTCAAAGTTTCTCATAAAATAAACATATTTTAAAGAGTGCTTTGAATTTCACTGTGTAATTTCTAGCCAACAGAAATTACAGTGGTATCTTTAAGGTTTATTATATGTCAGATCAATAGCCATTATGCAGGGCTAACAACCTTCCGAAAGGCAATACCTTCCCTCTGCTTAACCCTTACTACTATGACATGGAAGAAGAAAAAAAAACTTCCTATAGGTGTCCCTTGGGGAAATCCTCTCGCAAAATGAAACTTTCTTGTTTATTTGCTTACTAATAAAAGTATTCTTTTCTGATAAAATGGGAAATGAGCTGAATTTTTGGCCAAGAAAGCAAAATGTTCATTAAAGTAATCTTCATGAGAATTTTTCAGTAAAAGGGGGAATAGTTTTGCATTCTGCAAAATAACAAATTATTTTGAAGCATGAGCTTAAAATGAAAATGCCCCATCACAGCAGATTGTAAATATTTTTCTGATGCTTTTAAAAGTGCCTCGATCATTTCTGTGACTACAGTGTTAAAGTTAAGTATTTGCTATTTTATTTAAACATTTTTGAAAAATGAACATTCTGGGGCTTTGCAGCATTATTAAGAAAAGCTGTCCATACTTTACCATGTTGTTACATGTGTTTATCTGCTGATTATAAAATGTGCTAAACAGTATTTTAAAAACAAAAAAAAAAATTGCAGAGCTGCGCTTTGATTAATTCAGTGAACAAAACATATGCTGTTGGTTCTGTTCTATGAAATTCATATATGATCAATAAAATCTTTTAAAAGAGCAACTTTGGCTTTAAGGCTTGTACTGCCGACCCTGTTTCTCGTCCCAGCTAACTCAGGGCTCACACTGTTAACTTAGGTAAACAAAACCACTTTCTGGCTATGAGAGTAATGTCTTTTTAATATTTTTTTTATCCTCTTTCTAAAATTCCTTTAGGTTGGAAGCTGTGTATTGCGGTTGTTACCCACTCTGTCCCAAAGATTTGGTTTATCCCGAAATATTTCCAGGTAGCTGCTTTAATGTACCTTCATCTTTGTCGAGATTTAATACATGCTTCATGCTAAATGAGAAAGTTTGAAAATAAACTTAGGCAGGAGCAATTGTTTATTTGGCAAGTCAACATGTTAGTGTTAAGGAAAATTTTATGTGTTTTAATACATTAGAGTAAGCTTATATTTGCCATCTGTTCTTTTAAGATAACAAAAAAGCAAGTTTTCAAATAGCATTCTCTCATTGTTAGCATACACATCCCATAATGATGGATTTTTATAAGCAGGTCAGTGTTGCTGCAGTTGCTTACAGATTTTTTTTAATGATATACACAGAGAAAAAGCAAGGACTGGAAGTCACACCAAATTATTTAAACAATTGACTAGTTAATAATATGCAACTGTTGTTTCAGGGTACATACAGCTAAAGTACCAGCTCTTGGAAAAAAATTCTCATCACTAAATATATCACATATGCATTGGGTTACATTAGAATAATGTATTTTAATCACCCAAAGGAGATGTCTAAACAGCACAACTACACAGTCTTACTTAGCATTAAACATCCTTGTGAGCTGAGGTAACCTTATAAAATCATGCTTAAATAATGTAAAACACGAGGCAGCACAGAGCAATATGCATTTTTAATTAGTAAAGTGACTAATATCGAGTGTGTGCTTTGAGGTTTTTGTTTCATTAAAAATGTATCTGTTTTCCCTGCAGCTGAGTATCTGTATTCCACACCTGAACAGCTTTCAAAAAGGCTCCAGATTTTCTGCAAGAGACCAGATATTGTAAGAAAACATCTTTATAAGGTAGATATTGAGGAGAGATTTATGTGGTATAAATGCCATATTGAAGTACAAAGAAAAATCTTTAAAAAAAAAAAACATTTAATTAACATACTAATGTTTAAAGGAAACATGCTAGGGAGGGATATTAGTTGTTACACTAACAAGGATTAATTAAACTGCATGCCAGTTGTATTAACCTAGGTCTTATGAAATACGTGCACTTAATGCACGGTACATGCTTTTTTTTTAATTTATTGTTTTCTAAGATGACTGTCCTTTACATTTAGCCCCAAGAGGCTTATAAAAATGAACCTGGATTAATGTAACTCATTAGTTTAAAAGGAAGTAAAGGAAAGATTCCACAATTATACTAATGAGGATAAGCCTTTCTTCCCATCATAATGAAATCTTCAGGCCTCAAAAATTCAGGTGAATGACATTCGTGAAGTTTGGTGTTCATTTTTTTAACTACTTTGAAGATGATTTTCAAGAACTGAACATTTCCCTTGTCCAGTTTAATAAAATGACCTAAAAATCCTCAGTTTGTGTAGAATGACACTGCCAGGCTCCTCTCTGAATGGCAAAGGCAAAGGGAGAATAGTTTTAAAACAGCCTCATCATGAAGTCCCCTCACTCATGATCTTTTTTCCCTTGTTTGAATCAAGAATTTCACATTGTTGAAATCACAACACAAAGAGGCCCTGCTTAAAGTCTAAGTAATTGAACTGGGATAAATCTGCTTTACGACTTTGGAAGGTGGCTCTAGGCCATGAGTAATATACCTTTTTATATTCTTTGAATGTAGCATCTTCATTTTACATAAATTCAGTATAGTTTATAATCTAGCAGTTTTATAATCCAGTATATTTTAATTTTCCTATGTTAATGTATAACCTTCCTACATGAAATACAGTTTGCTGCCCTTTTTTCTCTCCTTTCCCTTTTCATGGCCTAAAATACATATTTACATAGTGATATATCAAAACAGGACTTTGTTTCTGCAGGAAACAGTTAAACTTCAAGAAAAAGGGAGAGAACCAAAAACGCAATTTAACACCCAATTTCAAGCTCATTATCTTTCATTGTCTATTAACTTGGCAATGGTTCAGAAGGTAGCTCATAATAGTTTAAAATGCTGACTGAACAGTTCCAGGCTCCAGTATTGCGCCTTGAGTCAATACGATTGTACCGTATATAGGGGAAGCTTCACAGACAAAACAGCCTCCCAGGGTTTCCATCCACATTCCCTAATTTTGGAAGTTCAGTAGTGGTCTGCCTTATATAAAATGTTACTCCAGTCATTTTCCACGTGACAGGCTATCGAAATGGGCAGATTCAGGAAATGGAAGAAATAGAATCCTGAGTATTTATGCAAATGGATTCCTTTTCTATATATGACACGGAGATCTTTTCAGTGAGCTCACCATCAACTCACTAATTTTGTTCTTCCCTCCTGGTGAATTTTTGGTGTAGGTTTGTTTGTTTTTCAGTTTTATTGAGATAGAAGTGAGAGTGCGGTGTCAGTTTACAACCCACCGCATAATGACTTGACGTCCACATCTTGGAGAATGGTCACCCCCATCGGCTTAATTACCATCTGTCATCTCATAGAGACACAAACAAAAAAAAAAAAGAAAGAAAGAAAATGTTTTTTTCCTTGAAGTATTTATAATGGTATTTCCACCATCAAAATGTATCAGTTTTTAACTTTGCTTCAGGTTAGGCCTCATTATCTCTGTTAGTCTTCATGGACAAATTTTTAACCATTTCAGAAGTTACTGCAACAAGCTGCCTTGAGTTACAAAAGAAAACAGACCTCCAGGGGCACCTGGGTGGCTCAGTTGGTTAAGCGACTGCCTTCAGCTCAGGTCATGATCCTGGAGTACCAGGATCAAGTCCCAGGATTGAGTCCAGCAGGGAGTCTGCTTCTCCCTCTGACCCTCCCCCCTCTCATGTGTTCTCTCTCTCTCTCTCTCTCTCTCAAATAAATAAATAAAATCTTAAAAAAACAAACAAACAAAAAAAGAAAACAGACCTCTGGTTGAAATATTTTAATACAGCTACCCCGTAACATGGCTATAATTATTTATTTTATAAACATCTTCTGGAAAAACTCTGAAACAATGTCATTCAGCTTAGTGATAATGCTGTCACTTAAATCAAATTGTTCCTCATACAGCTTAAAGATAACCTATGCCTTAAATGTTATTTCCTGTTACTGCTTTTTACATATGTTTTGGTCTTTACATCCTAAAGTGCTCCATCTCAAAATTTTATAAATTAGAATTTTATGGGTCAGCATTTATAAGAATTCATATGCATGATTCTTTTTTATGTATTTTCTGTGGATTTTTTTCTTATAAATCTGTTACACACGTTCAGATGTGTCCTCATGTGTAAATCCTGATGATATTTTATCTAAAGATCAGTCTTCAGATTAATAAATTAGTCCAAGAATTATAAGTAATCAAGCTTTAGGATGCATTTGTCAGAGGAACTGGTAAAAACCACAGACAGAAAGGACCACAGATTTAGTTTGGTTATTGTAATAGGATTTAGAGCCAAAACAGAAAAAGAATGCGTTCTAAAACTTTATAATTAAGATCTAATAAACTATGATACTTCTCCACCTTATGTTTTATAAATATACAGATTTTCAGGTAACATTTGCCTTCACTAAATACAAGAGAATTATTCCCCCCCAAAGCAGTATTTTCCTTACTTTTCTTATGCAATGGGAGAGTCTTTTGTGTGTACTGTTAACGAGAATGTTGGGGGTTTTTTTTAGACTTATTCCATTGGACAGTGCTGTTTTGCTTTTATAAAACATATGCTTCTAAGATCTAAAAGGATAGAATGTCACTGAATTCTTTAATTTGCTCCTTTTACATTTTTACACCTTACTCTCTTTTTTTGTCAAAAGTTTACATTTTAAAATCATCTCAAGTGCTTTTCACATAGGGTTCACTTTAGGATAGGATTTTTCATATGGATTCACACTTAGAAATTTAATGACTAGAATAAGGCTACTAACACTTGGCTTTCTTCTCACATGAGACATTATACTTTCAATATGAGTGAGAGTTTGGGGGCTATAACTTGAAGCAGGATTTGAAACAGAATGCTAGTAACTGAAAAGCAGAAACAGAATTGGATACTTTTTTTTTCTTAAAGTGACTCTTTCTACTACAGAACACTGTTGCCCATGACTTCTCACCTGAAATGATTTCAGATTTGAAATGTTTAAATTCCTCACATGCATGCAAGTATGTTCTCCCTTCTTCTTTCCCTCTCTATTTCTCTTTCACACACAAACACACACACAGACACACACACACTTTTCTTAAGATCTTTCTTAAGAGAAATCCAAAGCATGCAGAAATTAAATGTTTCTTAATCATTTTAAAAATCTAAAACCATTTTCCTAACTTAAAAAATCTGAACATTTCTTTAAAAAGTTTACATCTAAGTTTAGTCATTGACTGCAGCTTTCTCGGACTTTCAGGACACTTCCTTTTCCGAGTAGGTCAGACACATTGGCCACATACTTGTCACACAGATTAAAAATAGGTTTCATTTCATCCACGATAGGGAGCTTTTTGTGACTCCCAAATCTAACTTGAACACAAGATTCTAGAAGTAACCATAAAATAATTAGCCAAGGATTGACTTTTTACACTAACAATTCTCTTCCCTTTTCAACCCAAATAAGTCTAATACCATGAAGTTGTATTTTTGCCTCATTTTTACTATGTGAATTTACTTACTGAAAATTCCCAACAACTTTCTGAGATCAGTACCTCGTGTTTTTACAAATTTCTCATCATATTTTAAAATGCCTTAGAAAAAAAAATTTTGGACATTACCTTGTTACCAGATTGAAAAGGGCACAGGGCACAAATGGGGCACTTGTGTAAAGTAAACACCGCCCAGACGAACGGGACAGATCTTCATTCCCATCCTATTTCTCATTTCCTTTTATTTACAAGTTGTGCGATCTTTTGTGTGCAAAAAGAGATGCATTCTCTCTTGTGCTTTCTGAGAGTGACCTGTAGTTTCTTAAAATTTTTCAACTGATAGCTGCTGATTTTTATTCTGTTCTCCTCTTCAAGTTCTGCAACATTCTAGAAACCTCTATGACCTGCTCTTAATTGGAGGAGAGAAGAATTCTCAGATTCCTGCCTCAAAATGACTCCAAACAATGATTAAGCTTACAGTTCAGATTCAGTGCCCAGAAAGCCATTTGTGGTTGTTGTAATTATGTCAGGCTCTGTCTCCCCCAACCACAGCCATGCCACTCTAAGTTTCCTTCAAGACCCTGGTCACTTTATAGTCCCCTTTTAATTTAAGCTTATACTCTACATGTCAGTAAGGTGTTGCTCACTTGTATTAACACTCCTCCAAAGTCATTACTTTGTTCCTTAAAAATGAAAACTTAAAAGCTGGTGACATTTTTAGAACTTCTAAAAATCTCTCAACTGCCCCAGCACAATTTCAGGCAACTTCTTAATCTCTCTCCCTCCCTCTCTCCCTCCTCCCTGGTCTTCTCCCTCTGTCTTTCTTCACTTCCTTCCTTGATTTTATTTGGCTTGGTTTTCCTTTGATTTGTCTAAGCAAAATAAAAGCAAAAAACCTTTAGCACAACAGATAAACTTTGGGGGATCAAGATCAGTTAGAGGTTTTGGCGTCTCGTCCTCCTCTGCTACTCATTTGCAGCCTGGCTCTAGGTGAATCTCTGTGTGATTCATCTGTTAACCTGGAGGGATTTTTTTTCCCCTAAATTCTTAATAGCATTTCCCCCCCTGAAGCACTGCTATAATGAAATAATAAATATAAACCTGTTCGTAAACTCAAAGGGCTTTACACATTTCACGTAATAGTAATGGCATTTCTCCTGTGCCTTAACCACTTAAAAGTGAAATTCACATCAGCAAATGCATGGGTTAAGGGTGTTGTGTATCTTGTGTTTATAAAAGTTAAAAGTTGGATGATTAACTTTGAATAGCCGTCATCCATAACAAAAACCAGGAAATAAGTGTGCGGCGGATTGCATCCATTTACAAAAAAATCCGGAGCTTTCCCCTATGGTTGAAAAGACAGTTCCACTTTAAACCAATCAGAAACTGGGATTTCCTGAGTTGATGAAACTCAAGAACCATTTACTTGGTGGCTTTTTGAAATCTAATTGACGTAAGTTATGCAAATTTGCAATATGAATTTTGAGCATGCTTTCGTCTTTGGGTTGTTAATGCTTCTTCATTGCTTTCTCTTCTCTCCCTCCCCCTCACAGGGTGAAATGACTCCTTTTTCTTGGGCAGCCCTACACGGTAAATTCAGGTCTCTGCTTACAACAGAACCTAGGGAAGATTTGTGACAGATGGGGCTAAGTCACAAACTTGCAGCCTAAGGCAGAATCTGTAGAACTTTCCAGAGTGTGCCCATATTTACCTGATCAGAGAGAAAAGAAAATCTGCAGAGGAAGCTGAGCCTGGCTGCTTGTCATAGCTGACACAGAGCCATCTGCCACAAACCTGTGGCGGCTTCAGATCTCCCATCCCTGCCACCACCCCAACTCAAATTAAATACAGATTCCTAGAGACGTTAGGATGGTTACACATGTCCTCGGCATCACATGGAGGAGACTGTTCAAAAAAAATATGTGGCCTGTTGTATAACCGCACTCATGTATCCCATATGTGGTGCCACATTGAATTTCCGGTTGAATCCGTTTTTATCCTTTGTACTGGATGACATGGTGCCTGAATTCTTTCTTTTTGCCGACACGATGGCAGCCAAACTGCAGCTTCAAAAGCTCGCGCTTGGCTGGGTTTCCACCTAGGTTGCCAGGTTATCGCTGGAGCCTTCTTGTGTCCTCAAAGGGCCACAGGGTCTGAACGGACGATCAGAATGCTGCCAGGCTAATTGGGCAGCCATCTCAGAATTGTTCGTGGGCAAAGGGCTGCTTTAGCACTTTTATTTTAGCAAATTAACGACTCTCTGGCACAGGGGTTCTTAAGTGAAGGTATTAATAAGGGGTCTGGCAGGTAGTCCCATGATTCACAGTTACATTTGCATTTAATTTATTTTAAAGTTGCGAGATAAACAGCTGTAATTTGGACAAACATGGGAAACACGCTAAGTGGGGCCATCTTGCCCATAAAAGGAACACTGAGATACTTGTTTTAATTTTTTTCCTGGGGTAAAAATAGAGAAATCAAAATACTTCCACTAAAACAGTAATTTTGATAGAAATATTCCTCAAAAATAGTTGCATCCAGCTACAAATACAATCTTTTCAAGATAAATCGCTTATGATTCCAATAGTCACGCTGCTGTATTTGTTGATATAAAGATGTTTTGAACAGCTAGATTGTAAAATAAATTTTTAATAAAGTGCCTACTGCAATTTTTAATTAGCATATCTCATTTATGTGTAAGAGTGTACATCTATCTGTATGTTTCTCGCTGAATACTTTCCTTGTGTCAGAGACAACGAATACAATTGTTTCTTTTCCGGATGTACAGGGATCTGTTTTGCAAATGTTTGTAAGATATTATGACATTTCCAAGATTGTCTTTGCATTCTGGAAAGCAGGAGGTAAACATTTGTAGTCATTAAGGTAAAGTCTGTTGATAAACCATCTTCTGTTTACTGACAGGTAAACTGTAACTTTCCTAGCTTTTGAAAGGAATAACTTTTATACACTGCAGAGTGAGGGACAGCCAGGGAGCAGAGGGTGGACAAGGGCCAAGCATGGCCTTCTGGCTTCTAGAAGGACCGAGTGGTCTAGCAGGCATCCGAGATAGAGCAGGCGATGATTCACAAGTCCAGTAGGGCCCATTTGACAGGTAGCAAAATGGTCAGCAGGAATTAGATCAAGGTCCAGGAGCCAGATAGATCCCTCAGGATAGAGGCAGTCTTGCAGATCAAAGAAGGCAGGAATTCAGAATGCATCAGGCCTGGGAACTGAAAAGCAGGACAAGTAAGAAGCAGAAACAACAAGCCTTATCTTTGCAGATAGTCCTCTCCCTAATCAGTGTGAGGTCTTTAACGCATGATGGGACATCACAGCACTAGCTTCGAGTCCTATCAATTGTGGGGAAGCCACTGAACAGATTACCTCCTCACCCACGAAACAAAGGGCTCGGGGATTATTTCAGAAGTCCCTTCCGGTCTGAGACTGGGGAACTCAGACAGGTGTGCACCTTTTGAGTGTAAAAGTTAAGGTATAAATATGCCCAAGAGGTTCTTAGACCGTTGGGCAGGGTTTGTCATCTAATGAAATGAACTAGACCAGTAAATTTGCTTCAGTCAGAAGGATGCCATGTCACAGTGATGTCTTCTCACAGCCAAGAAACAGTGTTTAGTTTATTGTGTTTTACTGTCATGAAAATAATGGGCTCCCATTTTATAGTAGACATAGTTGAAAGTTACCTGTGTATGGAGGGGTTTTCTTCCCTCTACCCATAAATGCAAATCAGCTTTTGTCTTTAGCTGTACCCAGTATTCCTTCTCGAATAAAAATTTACATTGAAGTTGTCACTTCTTAAAACTATGCTGTCAGACCTGGTATCAGTGCATATAAACAATAAAAAGTTTTGTAAATGTGTAATTCTTAACATTTGAAAACTTGAAGTGTGTGTGCATCTGTGTGTCCGGGTGTGTTGTGTGCCTCTCAGATCCGTTATACGGTGGGATGGAGTGTTACTAAGTTAACCCATATTTCATTGAAGTCACATTGCAAATACAAGTTGACTTTTTAATTCCTATTTCCCTTACTTTGAATGAAGAGACCGAACGCTCCCACTATTTATTTTGAGTATGGTTGTTGAAATTTTGATCTTTCTTTTTTGAAACATTCAGGTCTGTTCATTCTGTTCTTTTAACATAAATCACTAAGCCAATTTCAAGTTTAAATATCTTTAAAAGTCTGCTCATTACCAAGACCTTGGTACGGTGTCCAGGATGCCCGCCATGACCTTGCCTAATCTGTGTTTCTGGCTAGGTGTTTCTGTACTAAGTAGCAGGGCACCTTGCTCTTAACCTATTCATTTATACCATGTTGATCAGGAATAGGTCAAAAGACCACTCTCAAAAAAGCTTGTGGTTTAATAAGCATCCTTCAGATATGGCTCTGGATCTCAAATCTTCAGACAAGCCACATAAAGATGGCAGCAGAATCAGTAAGTGGATGGAAACTCGCAGCCGTAGAGGGCTGCACAGATTCATTTCAACACCTTGAAATGCATCTGGAAGCAAAGATTTCATTTTATGTTGAAGGTGTTAATTATATTTGATATTTTTAAAAGTAAAATCTGTTTTTGAGAAAGCATCTGCTACCCAGAAATATTATGAGCCACAATAAAATTTTCAGTTAAGTCTCAAGATACTTTTTGTGGGTGATAGAATCAGTTTTCAAATGATAGTCCATGCTGTTGACATATTCCATGAGTTTTATTCTTCTATTGACTATTGACAAGTATCACCCTAAGTGCCTTTCGGTTTCAGTGGAAAACTGGGTGGCCTTTAATATCAGATTTTATATTTAACAATGAAGAGAGTATATTATAAACCACTGACATGTTTCATTTTAAAATTTGAACTGAGATTACATGCCAACTAATGCTTCTATAATACACCCTCCCTTCAGAGCTGTGCATTAACATGTAATTGGGAAAGTTTAAAAACATCCAAACAATTCTACATACAGCTCAAAGCTATGCATATTGGTGATTAAAATATAACAACAACGGGTGGGAGGATGGGTTAGCCTGGTGGTGGGTATTGAGGAGGGCACATTCTGCATGGAGCACTGGGTGTTATGCACAAACAATGAATCACGGAACACTACATCAAAAACTAATGATGTATGGGGATTAACATAAGAATAAAAAAAAAAGGACCTTATTTAAAAAAAATAATAAATATAAAAAAAATAAAAAATAAAATACAACAACAACAACAAAAACCATGGGGATTTACACCAAATGTACACTACTTGTTAAGTCAGAGGAGTGATGGTACAAAGCACAGGCATGTAACGGAGGGAAGCATATTCACTTGGTGGCTGGTGGCTTATTTCTGCAGTTGGGTCATAGTATCCAAAGGCTATTCATACTCTTTATGACTTCTTACGTGTCTTGAATGTTATTACTAGATATGACTTCTGATAGGAGCTACGAATACTTTGGTGAGTTTCGCTACCATGGCTTCCTTAACATTTATTTTTTTAAGATTTTATTTATTTATTTGAGAGAGAGAATGAGAGAGAGAGAGCACATGAGAGGGGGGAGGGTCAGAGAGAGAAGCAGACCCCCTGCTGAGCAAGGAGCCCAATATGGGACTCGATCCCGGGACTCCAGGATCATGACCTGAGCCGAAGGCAGTCGCTTAACCAACTGAGCCACCCAGGTGCCCCTTCCTTAACATTTCTTGACTCTAAACTATTGATCCGGTCAGAGAACCATTTCCCTTCAGACAGTGGAAGAAACTGCCCTAACTGCCAGTTTTGCATGAGAAGACTTTACCAGGAGTCAAGGACTTAACCTTGATCCTGAAACAAATCATACTTTGAAAAAGTCTGACGTGATGGTCGATAAGTCCCTTTTTCCTAGGGCTGCTGACCACCATTCCTCACTAATTCCTGTAATGTTACAAACTCAACATGGAAAACCATAGTTCTGTAAACTCCCTTTTGAAAGATAATGAGAAGAAGATAAAGGAAGATGTTTCATGAGCCAGTCTTCATATCTTGGAAAATTCAGAGCTGTGTGGTAGAGCACAGTTATCTGAGCTCCTAACCACACTAGCCATCTCCCATACTGGTGTCTATTCCTTTTCCTCTTCAAGACAGGGTTAGTTGTGGACTCAATCCTTCATTGCATTCCATGAGAAGGAGTTCTCCCTCCCCTGTCTTTAGAATTCCCCAGCTGCATCTGAGGTACATATGACTTCAGCGACCAGGATCCTTGCTCACCCTACAGTCTGTTTTCCTACAGTGGAATTTGGGGACAGTGTCTTCAGCGATCCTCCCATTATCATTACGTAAGTGATTCCGACTTCTCTGTTGCAGGTCTATGGCTATGAATTTTAACCCTAAGACGGGTTCATAATTATTCTCATAAATTAACATAAGGAATTGATGATTCGTGGGAGATGATTTAAGATGCTTATGTTACTCGTATCAATTACTGCATTTAAATAGCAGACCTAAGGTGGTATGCTGGAAGTGATTTCTGGGAATACTTGTGTGATACCTTTCTCCAGGAATGTGAAGTCCTTTATATTTGAAAATTTAATATTTCCATTATCATTTCACAAATGAGAAAATCAAGGGATCATATAATGGTATATTTAGGAGCCAGACTATGTTGTATAAACAGAGAATTCTTGTATAGGCCTTCCCCCTTGTGGGATGGTATCATTGTCACCCATGTGTCTTTCAGGAAGCACCAGGGTCAGTGTGCATGACTATTGGACCCCTAGGCAATAGAGTGCAGAGGGTAGCAGGGGGCTGCTTTGTGGCCCACATGGTTGGTCTTAAAAGAGGCATGAGAGACCATGTAGTGAGGCCAATGTTTTCGGTGTCTTTAAGAGTACTATTTGTTTATTTGAGTGAGGGAGAGAGAGCGCGCACACGAGCAGGGGGGAGGGGCAGAGGAAGAGGGAGAAGCAGGCTTCCTGCAGAGCAGGGAGCACGATGCGGGGCTTGATCCCAGGACCCTGGGATCATGACCTGAGCTGAAGGCAGGTGCTTAACCGACTGAGCCACCCAGGTGCCCCCTATGAGTACTATTATTGTGCCTGTGGGGAGGCATTCAGCCTCAACATCCATCATAGGCCCTCCACTCCCTGTGGTCTTTACACTCAGATGCTTTTATACATTTAAGGTAACTTTCCTGGCCCTCCTGGTAAGCATTTGTTTTTGGGACCTGTGGGAAAACTGAGGCCCTAATGAGAAGCCGAGTTGCTGTGGGTCCTGTGGTGGAAGAGGCAGGTCTAGAACAACCTCATGCAGAAGGCCGTGGTCAATCCAATTGGTCAAGACCACCATCCCTTAAAGGAGAGGAAGGGGCAAATCTCTCTCTCCATCTTCTTCCCCTTCCCTCCTCCTGCTGCTCTTACTAGCAGAACGAACATGGACTAATAAATTGCCAGTACCTTTCTATAGATTTGTTTCATGTTAACTCCTGGTCGCATTTGGATTCTAAGAGGCCACAAGGGGAGGAATGTACAAGAATTCCTTCCGGGTGCTAAAATTTCAAACTCTGGCACACGCGCTACTTCTGGACAGCTGAGCCTTCTCTATTGCCTTTGACATCATACAGTGATGAAGTTACTTATCCATATAGATAGAAGGCTGGCCCTTCATCCAGAGGCAGCCCCCACAATCTCACCTGGTGCCAAGGGCCTGGCACAGAGGGAGCAGGTGACATGGGCAGCAGAAGCACCTTTAACTGTGCACCAGAGGGAGTGCTTCCTCTCATCCCAAATAACCCAGAAATTACATCCTGAAACCTATTTCCCCGGAAAGAAAAGGAAGGGGAGGGATAACTTAAAAAGAAAATACTTCTAATATGGTATTAGACTGTAATTCATAGGGAAATTTATGCCTGAGATATGAATTTCTGAAAATGGGTTTTTTTAAAGGGAAACACTGACACATCCTTAATTATAGAGTAATAAATACCAATGGTATATTATCTTCTGATATTTCCTTACACAGATATCAAAGCATGCAGCTGTTTTTGAAAACTGATAATCAAGTACAATATAAGTATATTACATCTTGTACTTACAACACACCCTTCAACTAAGCAACCTCCTGGAGCACTCAACAGTGAGAACCAGAGCTGCTTATAGTAGAAGCCTAACTGAACAAATTAGCCTTGAATTGTAACTTAAGAATCATAGTCCAACTGAAATGCCTGTCCTTGCCAGGAAAGGCATTCCAAAGGCAAAGAGCATGCCAAGTAAAAAGCCTTTGCTTCAGGATTATGGAGGCAGTTCTCAAAAGCCAGCATAACTTAATGATCAATCAGAAAAAATATAGAGCAGTAACTACACAACTGAAGGATACATAAAAATTGTACAAAGCATTAATAGTGAATGGGAGGTAGAATGGGATTTTAACAGAACGTATTACGCTCTTAGAAAGCTCTATTTATTGCTTTCAATCCGGGCAGCAAAAGAAAGACAAACATGGTCAAAGAAAAGTACGTGGACAAATGTGGGGGGTAGGAAAGGAAATGAAGGTTAAACAAGGCCAATATGATTCAGAATGAAAGGGAGGGAGGAAAGTATAAGGAGCCAGCTGCAATTACTAAATGTTACATTAAGAAGAGCTGAAATTGAGAGGGGGAGGTCTGGGTATTTTACTAAGTGGATTAATGTCCTCTTCTTTGGGTGTCTGAAGTTGCAGATTTTAATTTATTTGGTGCAGGGTTTTATTGTGAAATTCCTAATGGGGTGGAGGGATAAATAAGGACAATTATACACAGTCAGAAAGTAGAAAGGGGGAACATAAAATACTTCTTCATAAATTTAACTAAAATAAATATAGGGTTTGAAGCTATAGACAAAGGTAAATAGTCAACAAAATATTTAGTTCATTATGATAGAACTCAAAGGAAAATGAGAGGTACATACAAAAAACAAAACAAAACAAAAAGACAAAAACATCCACAGAGATGCGTCAAGCCAAGGATTCTGAGCGACTTAGGGGCTAGTTTATTGCTGCTCTCCTTTCTCCACCCATTTAAAAAAATAAATCATAACTCTGGCATTTAGAAACCTAGTCATGAACATCATTTATTAATATAAACTTAATTCTGTGCTGTTCTTTGGTGGGTGGTAAAAACATGAACTAACAACAACTGGCCTAAAACAGGATGATTCTCTCCAATCCTGGGAAGCTCTAAGGAAAGAGAAATTCCTAATAATGCTCTTTTACCTTATTTATCTTACTGAAGGATAAACTCAAAAAGTGGGGAGGGCAGAGCCAAATCAGAGGACTAGAAGCTTGCAGGAGATTTTTAAATTTTCCTAAATAGGCATCAGAAGATGAGATGGGCTTGGAACCTAGTATGATTTATATCAATTTATTAATCTGCCAATCTACTACCATTTCCGGGGAAGGTGGGAAATAAGGAAGGCTCTCTGCCTTCTACAATAGAAGAGACCAAGGCAGAAACAATTGTGTTCATATTCCCCGAGTGTAACACTGCTGTCATGTGGCTGGCAATCGGTCCACAAAGGTTCTGGGTTCAAGCATTTGCCCAGCCAATAACATTAGGAATCATTTCAATTGAAAATATGGATTAGGAGGTATTTAAGAGTTACTGATATGCAGCTATTAATCTTGAATGCAGATAGCATGATTTGGGGTGTGGGCAAATCACTGGAACCACGTGAAAAGGCACTTTGAAAAAAAATTTTTATAAAATGCTGTGGAGAAGATGACATTGGTGAAAAACACAAATGAAAAAGGGAAAATATCATCTCCAAAGAGGAAGATCTGTCAAATGACTAAACAAGGTGGCCTTGTTGCCTTCCACCTGCTGCATCAATTCTATCAGTAAATAGATTACTCACAAAGAGGCGAAGTCTTCTATTTCTACAGCTGACCTAGCAACAAGAGGGAGAAAACACAGAAGAGGACATTGCAATGGTGGCTCAGGATGACCCTCAAAGGTCATCTAACTCTAGGGTTAAAAAATGAGGACGCAGAACTAGAGGTCTGTAATGGTCAGTTTGGAACACTTCATCTGTGTAGAATTCAGGATAGCGTGGAGGTGAACCTCTGTCTTAAATCCCTGGGACAGGGTGTTTTGTGATCGTAGTTAAGAGGAAAGTCATCAAAGCACACACCTTTTTCCTTTTTCCTCTTGAGCTGCAGAGCTGTGGTGGGGAACTTGTGCTCTCTGGTGCTTGCTGCTATGTTCCCTGGCTTTCAATCGGTTTGGCTTTTCCCCTGGATTTCTAATGCTGTGGTAACAGGCCAGAAAAAAAAAAAAAAAAAAGGAATCTACAAAACTGAAAAACAAAATGCGTGTGTATGTTTGTGTGTGTGTACGCGCGCGCGCGTGCACGGTAGGATTTCACTGGAGATAATGAATTGCAACACTAATCACCAAATTTTAAAACTTAAAAAGTATGAGTAATGGAGTTTTGGAAGAAGCAAAATGTGCTCGAGCAGAGTATTTATAGTCCCTTTTTTTGTGAGAGGTTCCCCAGACCTCTGGGTCCATCAGCAAACTGTCCTCCTACTGGAGCGTGCAGCTGCGATTTGGCCCCAGGCACCACCTACCCAGAGTCACTACCTAATGCATTTTACATTTGCACAGATAATAAAAGAGGGAGGGAAAAAAAAAAAAAAAAGCCGAGAAGGGGCCATTTTCCCCCTCAGCGTTCTGTGTTTCCTTTTGTCGCGGCCGTCAGCTGACACATGGAAAATGTGGTGTACGGTTTTGCTTGCCTTTAATCTGTAATTAGGGATTCCTTGTCTGGGGCCTGCTACCTCTTTTCGCCTTCCCTCCCTGCCTCTCGGGTCTTCCGCTCTCGGTCGGGTCTGGCCCCGCGCCGCAGGCGGGGCGCTCGAGGTCGCCCGGCTGGGCCGCGGGCAGCGGGGAGGCGGCGGGACGCGGGGGCCTCGGCCGGGCCCTGCGCTCGCCCGCCCGGAGCGCGCACGCCGGCGCCCCGCCCCGCGCGGTTCCGACCCCCCGGCGAGCCAGTGCCGGGCGTCGGGGCGGCTGCGCCGGGGCTGCCCCGCGCGGGCGAGGACCGCCCGCGCTCAGCCGCCGCCCCCGCCGCTCGTCCTCTCCGCCCCCCCCCCCCCCCGCACCGCGGCGCCTTCGCGGCCGGCGAGCCCGAGCTCCGGCCCACCGCGGCCCCCTTGACGCCCTGCTCGGCCCGGCCCGGAGCGGGCGGAGGGAGCGCCGCACCATTCCTGGCGCGAGAAAAAGGAGCGAGAGGCACGGCGAGGTCACAGGCGTAGCCGAGCCCGCTCGGCGGCGGAGCGCCCAGAGCCCGAGGAGCCCAGGGAGCCCCGGGCGGCGGCCGCGCTCGCGCTCACACTCGCGCCCACGCTCGCGGGACTCGCTCGCCGCCCCGCCTGGCGCGCGCACTGGCACGCGCCCCGCCGCGCGCGCTCGACACTCACGCGCTGCCACGCACACGCGCCGCGTGGCCCGCGGCTGCCCCTGCTCGCTTGCGCACGGCCGGCATCTCCCCTGTCGGGCCCGCGGGAAGGCGGCGCAGCCCTGGCGGGGCACAAGTCTCGCTAGTCGTCTTAAGTGCTTTACTGAACTGGGTTCCCGGAGTCGCCGGTCTGCCCTCCGTGAGACGTTAGGACGAGGATGCACCGAGCAAAAGCAAAAGTACTGATTTCTATGCCCCCTCCCCTTTTAAAAAAAGATCACCTTAATTAAAACAAAAAAAAAACAACGAGGAGGGCGTGGGGATGGGCGCGGAGACTCTACAAGCAGAGATTCTGGCTATTAACTTAAAAATACTCTTCTCCCTCTTTCGTTGTCCAGGCGTGTGTTTAAATCCCACCCCAAGCCCCCAGCGCCATCCTCTTCTCTTCATACCTGTGCTTTGGGTTACAAACTTCCGTTTCTCCTCTCAACCACCAATGGGTTATTTAGGAGGAGACGAGAAGACGCGTGGAGAGGTATGTAGGCAGGAGAATATTGAGGAGCCCCGTGTTGATCTGTCACTCGTTTGGTCAAAAGAAGTTCCTGAGAAACTTGGAATTTCCAATGTTTCATATCGTTTTGAGGCTTCTAAAATGTCTGAAGAGCCTCCGCACCAGTATTACTTTTTATCACTCGACACTTAGCTGAGTGTAGACGTTTAGAACTATACGTATACGAGGAAAAGATGCCCCTCGTCCTCGGTTTCACCAACGCCGTCTGCGTTCCTTTCCATCTGGGTTGTAGCTTATTTCCTCTCTCGTTTCCACCAGTAGAGATTGTATGCTAAAGTGGTGTACCCGAGACCAAATACAAGAATCCTTCATCTGGAGTGTCCATGACCGTACTTGGCATCTCTCTCTCTCAAGATCCCAACCCCTCTGTTTGAAATATTATTCGAACTGTAGACTTGGACATACGGGTTGGTTGGCTGGTTGGTTGGCTGGTTGGTTGGTTGGTTGGTTGGTTGGTTGGCTGGCTGGCTGGCTGGCTGGCTGGCTGGTTGGTTGGTTGGTTGGTTGGTTGGCTGGTTGGCTGGTTGGTTGGTTGGTTTAAAATGTGGGAAGAGCAGCGCAGGGATAAGCCGAGGGCCGGGAGGTTGGCCTGCAGAAGCCTACCCTTGAAAGGCTGAACAGGAGGAGTGCATGGGAAGTGCATCGAGAAGAGACTGTCTGTAAACAATGATAATCAGGGCTTTCAAAAATCATAAAACTGATTGAAATATCTGATTCATTATTTATTCACCACAGCACAACTTTGCAAATCCAAGAATAGTGTTTGAAAACCAAGTGCCTTCTATTTTGTACATCAACTCGGCAGATGGGTCTCCCTTTCAAAATGTAGCGAAAGGGTTAAAGCTATAATTTTAGAAAAGTATCTCAGGAAATGACATTAAGATCTGATACACTTCCCTTTCTTTCTGGCAATAATATCCCCCCAATAAAAAATATATATACTTATTGATATGATGATAATGTTTCTCATTATGAGTACAAGTGTCATAATGATTCCTGTTTGTGCAAGTGTTTTTAAAACTGCGAGGACACTTTCACTACTATGAAAGCTGACGAGCCAATGAAGGAGAACTTATTTTAACTCCATAATAGCAGGTTACATAGTAAAGGAGCGCGATGGTCAAATAGCCAATTATGGTATAAATATCCGTTGTTTACGGAGGGGTGTTAAATGAGCCTTTGGAGTACAAAGGATTAGGCCACCACTAAGCTACCACTTGTTCTTCAACCTATTATGTCTTTCCTTAAAAAGGCCAGGGCCACTGTAGGTAATATGCACACAGAACATACTTCTCTATGTTGATTTTAGTTTGCTTTATTTCAATGCACACTGTTGTTTACTTTTTAAAATTTAAATAAATGTCAGCATTGTATAATTTCTATGTTAACAAAGCAGTGAGCAAAATCCCTTGTATGTTTATAAAATATTATTGTTTAATTCACATAGTTTAGAAATTCCAAATGTTGAGAATAGGAAGGAGGCCAAATACCATCTGTTTATAACTATGATGCATCGTAATATGTGTACTTTTAAAAGGAGTTTGGTCAATCATGCCACTATTTTATCTGCTCAGAATATGTTGAAGATTTAAAATGTAATTTACAGGATTACTTTTAGTGCGTTGCATCCAACTGTGAGTTGTAAAGGAATCCGTCTCTTCTGTTTTTCTCAAATTAATCATGTAACAGCCCCAATTAATGGGGGCTGTTAAACGGGGCACTTTTTGCTTAGCTCCAGAATTCTTCTAACTTTGGCTCAGTCCACCTTCTTGATGCTGATAAAAACTCCAAGGACAAATGAAACAAAACACTCCTAGCTGTGTCTTTCTGCCAGAAGATAGTCACTTAGAATGGGAGGCAGGGTGTGGTAGCTAATAATTAGCTAACATCAGCCCTGAGAAATTACCTGTGAAATACCCTTTGGTTCTGGGTTGAAAAACAACATTTGACACTCCCTGTTTTAAAATAGTACATTCTTGTCCCGGAGACTTCTGATTTAACTTACCTTTTATTTCAAATGCATCCAATTGCATACCATATAACAAAGGGAGTACACTTACTTGCCCTAGATGAGCAGGTTTGGAGGTTTTTTTAAAGTTACAAACTCAAGTTATTTAGTGAGGCATCTTTCCCTTCCTTTACAAACTAGAGAAACTCAGCAACTGAGCCCTCAATTCCGGGCGGACGTTGTGCTGAAGGCCAGAGGTGGCTTTAGCGTCTTACGTCATGGACTCTCTTTTTCAAGAAGGAGGAACTAAAAAGTCAGATGTCCTGATAAATTTTGAAAATGTGATAAAAACATTTATTAGCCAATGATGGTTGCCGGATTGATTTTTTTGGCAAGGTAGAATCAGTAAAAAGCTACCCCTTGAAATGCTTTTATGGACAAACACATGCAGAAATCTGAAAACACACTCCCAAAGAGCTGGGCACGTTCTGGATGTTTTACTTCTCAGTTGAGTGTTCAACGGGTGCTCTATCAAGTGCTTTCTCTGTTCATGTAACGATAACTGTTTTCTCAAACATTTTAGTTTTAGCAGCTTCCTCTAAAATTCTATCAACCAAGAATATTTACTTACATATAATTAAGAACATTAAGAATACCTTACCGGAGTAAACGAACTGATCTATACATACATTTTTTTTTACAGTCTCATTGTTACATTTTGGAAGTCTGTTTATTATCTTTCTGGTCAGATTTTTTTTTCCCCCAAATAATGAATCCACTGGGTCTTTATGTTACAGAGATATACCCCAGCTTGTTTTTCCTTTGAGTTAAAATAAGAAACTATCAGACTCCTTTTTCTTAAGTAATTGCTCAAGTGTACAGAGTAGAAGAGACAGTACCAAAAAAAAGAAAGAAATGTGGGGGATAAAGAGAAGGAAAATTGGAGAAAGTGTAGGGAAAGGAGGTAAGAGAGCAGACGCTAGAAGTGCGATAAAGAGGCTCATCAAACAAAACTCAACATTGCTTGAGTGCCATAAGCCATAATCATTAAAAAGAATCATCATTTCCAAGTAAAACCTAGACTGTTGCATTCAGATATTAACCAGCTCATGGAAACTCTTAAGTGAAATCTGATTGAGACCTGTGGATCAGGTTTTCCATTCCACCTTCTTAAGTGAAGTCTGTACTCGATATCCACATTTACGCTGCGGGAGACAGAAAGAGCCATAGAGGCATTCTTTGCTTTTAAGGCATCTACAGGCTAGAAGTAAGCCATGGGTACATAAAATAAATGAGACTATGTATGAGCATCGTTATATGCTACATACTGGACATGTAAAAATAAAGACCGTTTTAAATGGAGGAATTATTCAGGCATGCTTTCCTTTTGAGTACCTTGGCTAGCAGTGAATTTCTAAACAAGTTAAGCAAGTCCTTAAATGCATAAACCCTTTGGAACTCGAGGAGTCTAATGAATTGTGGTAGGTAATATACTCAAAATTGAAATTGGCATGTAGGTGCTCATTTCATGTTCCCTTTAGAGCTGACTTAGAACCATGGCAATGATCACACGAGCACATAAGGCATTGTATAGTCATGTTATCTTGACAACCAAAATCACTTTATAAAATATACTTTAATAAGTTATCATAGAGCCCTGAAGTTAAACCATATAACTTAATCAATACTGAGTGGGCATTTCTAGGTATCATATTTAAATTGAGTAAGAGATAAAAAGAAAAGAATTAAGAATAAGAAAAAGGTATGGGAAACTATTTGCTTCTTCCAATTAATATAAAACATGCCAGAAGCTTTTTCTCATTTTGCTCTTTATGAAGAATTACTGACCCAGAGAAAAATCAAATGACGACTACCACTAAACAAACAATAAAAGCAGCAACAACAACGACAAACCTTACTTGTTTAGGAGAAAAACATGAAAAAGTAATAAATTCACCCATTTTAAAAATTAAGAAGAAAAGACATAAAATTTAATACATACAATAAATAATAAATATTCTTCAGTTTCATATGATGGCTAATTAAGGAAAAAGCCCATGTGAAAAATTTGGAAGAGAGATGAATAAAACAAGGTAATTAACTCTTTGCTCCTTCAGCCTTAAAGCAGAGAGAGCAGGGTAAGATTTCTTTTAACTTGGGACCGGCAGCCACCTCAGAGATCAAATCTGCCTTTACAAAATAAAATAAAAGGAATCTTAGTAGCTCTGCAGCTCAAGCTCCAACCTTGTTTTTGGCCCCACTCTGATGTTGGTGCCCCAGCATGGCGGCCCCTGAGTGCTTTGCTCTTTGATTGAATTCCTGCCCTTAATACAGATAGTCAACAGCTGGGTTCTTCCTTGTTCTCTTGGCCCTCCCTTGACAGAATCAGCTCTCTGGTATTCATTCTACCACATTGGGTTAGTCTTTGAGAGCTGAAGATGCATTTTTTTTCATCCATTCTCTAATGTAGTCTTTGTAATGCCCTTGTGATATAGGGAAACCATAGCTTTAGTCCCAAACTTCAGAAGAAGCAACTCAAAATCATACCACTAGTACATTGCAGAGTTGGGACTGAGAGTCATACCACCTGGTGCCCAGGTTCTCCCTCTCCTTTAGACTGGATTTCATACTCAGTTCTTCATTTGAATTGTGGTTATGACAATAAATTATAATTGCAGTCTTTGTGTTTGGTAGAAAGAAGAAGGGAAAGGAGGAAGAGCAGAAGCAGAAGGAAGATGGGAAAGAAGAAGAAGACAGGAAGGGGAAAAAAACAACAACAATCCCCACAGGGTTTTCTGTGAAGTGGGGAAAGATATGTCTTTAAATTGCTCCCCTTCTGCTTTCAAAGATGACTGAGGAAAGCACTTGCTAAAATTTGTATCATCTAAGGAAAAGCTAATTCCAAAGTTGTTACAGTGCTTTGTGCTTTAAAGGATAGAAGTCTGAAGTAGATAATCCATTGACAGAGCTCCTTAATGAATTCTTGGATGTGCATGAGTAGGCCACAAGCTTGATTTTGAATACAAGATGGAGAACTATTCTTTTTAAGAAATTAATAGGAATTTGGAAAAATTGAGAAACAAAACAAAACAAAAACACCTGATAGAGAGGAAAAGAAAATGGTCAAAGGATGGAGGGACATAAGCTACTATCTTAAAGATAACATAGCCAGCAACAAATTCCCCATGGTGAGATACAGTTGATTATTACATTTATTTTTGTATTAAAGGAGTATATTATACTCCATTCTAAGCTTATATTCCAATGTGATCTCCAGCTGTAACCCCAAATCACCACTGAAATTCTGAGATACAAAACTGGCTTGATTTAGTTCCACATTTGGGGAATGAAGGCATAGGGAAGGCAGACAAAGGTGACATTGCAGAAGGCATGATTTAAAATGAAGGCATAGAATTTTATGGGAATGGGAAATAAGGACAAGAGATGATTAGGAGAAATGGAAACTGTCTGAGAATGAATACAAAGAAACAAGGAAACCCATAATACAGGAAGCCTTGGGGGAAAAAAAACGGCTAATTTTTCTGTGGTAGACACTTGACATTTTTAAGCTTTTCAACATCAACCTAAGCTTCTATTAGAATCTAAAGGTCTATTTAAGGAATTAATTCTTTCTTGCTAAATGTAGTCAGGCCTGGGGATTGAATTTTGCCTTGAACAGAGGAACAAAAAGACAACATTGGATTTCCAGTCCATCCAACCTGGAGCAGCTCCACCAGACTATTTCCGCCAAAAGACAGTGGTTGGGTTCTGCCTCTTAATCTCCAGTTTGTAAGGTTCTCCTCAATCCCAAACTCAGATGTCTAGTCTTCCTTTTATATGGTTCTTTATCCACTAGAATTCTGTCAGTTGCAAAAAAAAAACAGAAAGATTGGCTCAACTGAATGGCTCAGTAAGGAAAAATGATCATTTCAGATAGCTAGAAGTAGAGATGTAGAGTGGCTGCATCTTTCCACTCTTCCATCCTGATGTGTTACCTTCCCTTTGACTTCTCCCCTCATGTTCACAAGAGGGCCACAGCAATCCAGCCATCACATTTTTACCACATCCTTCTTTCCAAACACAGGAGAAGGGACTTTCTCTTGCTTGAGTCTCTTTCTGCAATCAAGGAAAGCTTTTCCCAAAAGCCCATTAGAATTCCCCATTCGCCTTGTTGCATCACATATGCATAAACCGGCATTGAGAATGGAAATGACTCCTATCAGTAAGGACCTAACCCTATTCGCAAAAAATTTCAATTCATAACTTAAGTATCTTTAAATATTTTTAATAACTTTCAGTCAAGAACCGCAGACAAAATGTGCTACTCTATTCTGGCTTATAGATGACTTGCTTTTACTTTCTAAGTCCTTTTGTTCATTCTTTTTTTTTTTTAAATGTATGCAAAGGAAAGACTTGGGTTTTAGAAATGTATTTTTTAATCAAACATTTATTGACCATGAATTTCTCAGTAATAATTTCCGCAAAATGTTTAATGTCTTATTTTTACATTTATTCATATATTCCTTTTTCATTCACTCAGTAATTCATTTGGGCAGTAATTTCTTCTTTGTTGACTCAAAAAATTGTTTTTAGGTACTTAATATGTATGTGGAAGGCATGGGGTTAGCAAGAAAAAATGTGTTAAACAATATTTGTATAACCTCAAACCTAAGGCGTAAATTTTTTTCATTTTATAACATTTGTAAGAAGGGGGCAATGGGATGAAAAGGAGGAGCATGTGGACCTTCCCAGTCTTTTCTCATCTTGCTAACAGTTTCTTGTGTCCTGAGACTCTCCTGCCTTGAGAGTCCTGCTTTGACTGACAAGTTCCTTGGGGCTGTAGGCATGAGAATAGGGAGGAAAGGGAGAGAGAACAAAAGTTCCAAAGGTTAAATCTGGGGAGGGGGGAGGAGGTTATCAAGACAGGAGACTGGAATTCGAAGACAGATGTAAAGGAGCAGAAGCAGCTGCTGCGCGTGAACCACTTGGGGGAGGGGGGTGCAGGGGGATTTTTAAGGATCTCTCTTCCCCTCATCTTCTTCAAAAAAAACAAATGAAGAACTTGAGTTATTCAGAAATTATTTTTGGGAGCTGCGCTATTGTGCTTTTTTTCTAACCATGATGCCGTTCCCGCAGCTATTATTTTGTAATATTATTTTATTTTGATATATTTTGAAACAGGACTCTGTGTCTCTATTTGATTGCAAGTGATGAAAATCAACTCACACAAATCAGGCATAACATTTGGCTTATGTGTCAGAAAGTCCTAGAAGATGATCTTGGGCCTTAAGGAGAGAATTCCATGCTCAAGCTGGGATCTGGCTCAGTTCTCTCTCTCTCTCTCTCTCTCTCTCTCTCTCTCTCATTCTCTCTCTCTGTTTTTCTCTAGGTCATCGTCTGGATTGTTGTTTTTTGGTTTTGGTTTTTTTCTCTAGAAGGCTATGTGTGTGTGGTGGGAACGATGACTCTTGTATATTTCACATGATCCTTACAACCTCAGAAGAGAGAATCTATCATTTCTAGCATCCAACTCAAACCCTGGTAAAAAGGACCCTTATTCACCCTGCCTGGGTTACTTTCCCCACACTTGTAGTAGGGGACTTAAGGAAACACAGGACATAATTTCGGATGACCACACCAGTGTTACCTTGGGATGGATCCTTCAATCCATGTTAAACAAAAACAAAAACAAACAAACAAACAAACAAAACTTACCAGCTATTAAGAAGAGGAATAAGTTGTGATACATTTGACATCGTATCTCTTGTTAAACAAATACTTTCTTGCTTGAGTTATTTACACCACTATCACCATACAGGGTGGAATTTTAACTTAAATTTAGATCTCTAATTGTCTTTTCAAATTTCTTTCAAAGGATCACACTCCAAGGTAACTTTGAAATGAAAGTTATTGCATCAGCAGAAAAACCTGGAGATAGAGCTACGAGATGGCTTAAGTGAAGCTCACATTCATCACTGGAGAAATGATGCACTTGCACTTAAACGTCATCTAGAAACACTCAAGTCCTTTGCAGACCCCCTAAGATGGAAAGGCATTCACCACGAGATAAACTTGTGTTTTCTTTCGTTATTAAGATACACTCAAAAGAATTGCCTGTCACATACTAGTCAGTACAATTGACACTGGAAACTGGTTGTAGAACTTGCAAGCTAGAGAGTTTCAAGCATTTGAAGGGTTCTCATTCAGGTGTCAAGTATCTGTCAAAAACTATTTGTTGATTTTTATTGACAAAAAGTTTAATTTCCATTAATAAGAGAGTTCGTTATGGGAGGGAACTGTCTGAGTGTAACTAAATTGAGAGTGCAAATGGGACTCTACTATTCTTCTGTCTGCCTAAAACTTACACAACTGTTAAAGAAGTCCAGACCCACACCTGGGTTATATAAAGGACTGGTCATATGTAGTGCATAACTACTGGTGACCACAAGTGACTCAGAAGATACTTTAGGCTCTGACTGTGAAGATTTGCTCATAATATAGAAGAAAGTGGTATATCTTTGTAGAGACAAACTATTTGGATAATCTATTTTAAGACAACAAAATAAAAATTTATGTACATAGTCTTTACTATAGTTATGGTAGATTGAATTGTTGCTCCCAATTCTTTCTTATCATAGAATTATACGTTCTACACATATGCCCTTTTCCAAGTGACTTCACAGTGCACCCTACTAGGGGAGGCAGGGTACTCTCCCCAACATGCTGAATTTAGGCTTGGCTGTCACTTGCTTTAAACAATGAAGTTGGGTGGAAGTGACAGTGTACCTATTCTAAGCTGAGGCTCTAACAGGCATTGCGTATGCCCTCCACATGAACTGCACTCACCAGGAGAATACTGTGGGCTGGGTAACCTGCATTCCAAGGAACATATGGAGATACATGAAGTAGACCTGAACCCAGCTGTCAGCCTGGAACCCAGAGCTGGGAAGCTGGAATTGAGTCTTGTACAAGTGAATTACAGCAACTCACAGGCTCATGAGAGAAAAATAAAGGCTTTTTTCTCAAGTCACTGAATTTTGGGGTGGTTTTTTAATGCAGCATTATTATAGCAATAGCTGACTAATAGAGTAGTATTTCTTTCCTCTCCCTAAAAGTGTTTTGAAATTGATGGTGCATCTAACAACTCACAGCATTGTAGGATCAAGGAAATTCACTAATTATACAGTTAATCATTTAATTAGAATTATAGGAAGTGGTACAAAAAGGATGCAAAGAACACAAAACACAGAGACCTAATCTGAGAGTCAGGAAATGTTTCTCTGAGGAAGTGACATTGAAGCTGAGCTCTAGCCTTTGGCTAAGCAATGTTGGGGGCAGGGAGAGAAGCATTCCAAATGAAGGGAACAATCTTTGCAAAGTCCCTAAGGTAAGAAAGAGAAGCTCACTTCTTACGGAGAAGTTTCTGGAAAGCAGAGGAAATAGGAAAGTGCCAAGAGAATGGTGGTTGGTGAGGTTTACTACAGTATTATGGGCTGAATTATAGCTCTCCTAAACTTCATCTATTGAAGTCCTACCACCTAGTTACCTCAGAATGTGACTGTATTTGGAGATACGATGTTTAAACTAAAATAAGGTTATTGAGGTGGGCCCTATAACAGTCTGACTGCTATCTGTATAAGAAGAGAAGACTAAAACACAGACACAGACACACACAAAGGGGAAATCATGTGAAGACCTGGGAGAAGACAACCATCTATAAGACAACAAGAGAGGCCCCAGAAATCAACTCTATCCATACCTTGATCTTGGACTTCTAGCCTCCAAAGACTCCAGAATTGTGAGAAGGTAAGTT
Organism: Mirounga angustirostris; assembly: GCF_029215605.1. NCBI lineage: Eukaryota > Metazoa > Chordata > Mammalia > Carnivora > Phocidae > Mirounga > Mirounga angustirostris. The sequence goes on along the minus strand of NW_026991711.1, from coordinate 110,706,398 downwards.
TCTGTTAACTAAGCCAGCTAGTCTGGCACTTTGTTATGGCAGTTTGTCTTAGTACATTCAGGCTGCTCTAACGAAAATACCATACACTGGGTGGCTAATCAAAAACAGAAATTTATTCTTTATACACCATATTAAGGATTTAAAAATTTTTTTTATCTAAAGATCAATAGAAAGTTATTGATAGTTTTAAGCAGGAAAGTAAATTTTTCAGATTGGTTTTAAAAAGTTTTCTCTGGCTATAGTATAAATAATGGATTGGAGGGGAGGAGAATTAGGAGGTTGTCACAGGGGAAGATGGTGGTGGCTTACACTAAAGCTGGGGCAGTTGAGGTGGAGACAAGTGGATTAGTTCAGGACATGTTCAGTAGAGGAATCAAGGGGGCTTTGTGGCTGGTTAGACAATGAAGGAGGAGAGGTCAGAATGGCTTTCTGGTTTGTGAAATTGAGATGGGAAACCCTGGCAGAGATCCAGATTTGTGAGGAAGCCCACCAGAATGGTTTGTGGCAAATTGAGATGCCTATGGGATGTCAAGAAGAGAATTCCAGTTATAGGATTATTATGGTGTAGATACCCTAAAAATTCTCCAACTACAAATACTAAAATTCTAGATACAATAAAATAAATGCTCTTCAATCCATAGTTTAGGTCACAAGAAAATAAGAAACATCACCAGGGACCAAAAGGAAGAGAAAACTCACAGCTCATGTGATAACGACACGAACTAGCTGGGGTAGTCTAGGGTGATGGTTATGTCTCAGAACCATCACCCTAGCCTAGGAGCTTTCATTTTCATACTCAGAGATACACAGAAAACAAGGCCTTGGAAATTCTGAGGGCGTTGGGGGGCGGGAGGGATGTTGAAACTGAAACTTAACAAAAATCCAGGATCATTTAAGGGCTACCCTTTCAGTAAAATGGTAGACAGGAAATAATCTGCAAACTAGCACAAAGAGAAAACAAGGAAGTAAGGTATCTAGCCTTGGGTGCAAGGTGGAAAATAAGCCTTCCCAGAGAATTTGTAAACACAGACATGTCATGTGATTTATATGATTGAACACCAATCAAGTGAGCTTGGTGTTCAAACTGCATGGCTTCTAAGACTCCAGGTTGAGATGTCAATGTATTCCCAGCAGAAGCAAACTGAGAACAAATCTAGTGCTATACAACCTTATCCCAGGCCATATGTGATGTCTCCAGCTGAAGCTGATCAAAGATGAGCTCACCATTCAAAATTCCAAAACATACAAGGTAACAATCCACCTTGAGAGATTTAGAAAAGAGAAAAAGCAGGAGAATTATACTCCCAGGAACTACAAAACTATCAGATAATAATAGGTAATAATAACCAGAGAGACTGTAACACATATGGATTTAAAATGTCTAAAGCATTAGAGAAAGAAAAATAAAAGCATTAAAAACAAGATACATACAGATTTGATAAAGAACCAATTAGAAATTCTAGAAATGTAAAATATTGCCCTCAAAGTTAAATGCAATCAGTGGTTTTAAGGGCATATTAGATACAGTTTATGTGGAATTCATGAACTTGGAAGTAAATCTGAGGTTGTAAAGAAAATAGATCTGAGGTTATACATATATTTGTATATATAATTTACACACACACACATGCACACACACAAATATATACACAAAGGGAGGTTTGAATGAAAAAAATCCCTTGTAGTAGAAATTTCATAAGGATTTAATAAAGGGAATAGTACAAACCTCAACCTTTTAATGCAGATTATCTACAAAGGAATGCTAAAGAGATTGACAACAAACTTCTCAGTTGCAACATAATAAGCAAAATAAAATAATGTCTGCAAAATGTTGAGAGAAAATAGGTGTCAATCAACAATTCTATATTTATGTACATTTCATACTCTATACCTATGTCATTCAAGAATGCGGTCAAAAGCAAATACTTCTTTCCAGATAAATAGTGAGAAATCTTATGACTTACAGAACTTTGCTGAAAGAACCAAGTCAGAATGGTCTTCATAGAAAGAAGTTGAATCCAAACAAGAATGAGATGTAAGAAGCAATTGTGACAAAATAAAATGGTAAGTACATAATAAGTCTAAATAAGCATTTTCTGGATAAAATAATAGAAGTAACCATTTGGGGCATAAAAGCAAGATGAAACATCTCTTGACTTTGCAGTAAGTACTTCTGAGGGGAGGAGAGCTACACTGGGTAATTTAACTATGTAAGTAAAATTTTATTTCTTAAGTTAGATACTGGACAGAGGTTATGATTCTATAACTCTTCATTTCTTTTTATGTATATGAATGTGTCATAAGAAATTTAGAAATCAATAAATTATCTTCTTTTTGTAAAAAGCAAAGTAGCTATGAAAGTCTGAAAAACAATAAGACAAGTGGAGAATAAGCAGATTTTAAGTGTCATTACATTTTTGCATTAGTTAAAAAGAGGGTAAACATATTCATTAACCTTAGACCTTACAAAGTGAGAGTAAAAGAATGGAAATAAAATATATTTCCAAACAAGAAGAAATGTTAAAAGATAACAAACTCAATTGACCCAAAAGAGAGCAAGAAAGAAGGAAAACAGAATGATAGTTAAAACATAAAAATAAAAATAAATAAAAGCACAAAATGTAATGGTGGAAATAAATCCAAAGAGAGAAGACATTACAATAAATACAAACAACTTAAAGTTGCTCAGCTAAAAACAGATATTAAAAGATTGAATTTGTATTTTAAACATTTAGGTAAATAGTTTCTACTGAAATGCATTCAAACCTTAAGGATATAAAAAGTTTGAAAGTGAAGTTCTATGAAAAGAAACACAAGACAAATATCAACTAAAAAACAAAAACAAAAACAAAAATTGGTGCTGCTGTATTAATATCAGAAAAACAGACTTTAAGACAAAAATCATTACTGAAACATTGTTAGGAATAACTAATTGTGGCCAGCTCATGATGATAAAATGAATAAGTCACCTGGATGATGTACTTCTTCTGAACTTATATTCATCAAATAGCATACACTCTAAATACATGAAGTAAAAACTGATCATATTTTAGGGGTAAAAAAGGACAAACATACAATCACAGTGAAAATATTTTTAAGGCTCTTACCTTGGTGAGTGGCAAATCAAGGAAACAAAAATCTTAGTAAAGATATATAGAATCTGGACAAGTTACAAGCCTGCTATGATCGATATATATTGAACCTTGAACCCAAAAGTTTGAGAATATGAATTTTTTGAGGCAAACTTGAAGCATTCACCAAACTGATGACTCACTAGGTCTCAAAGAAGTCTCAAAAAAAATACAAGAACTGATCTAAATAAGATTAATGTAGAAATTAGAAAATAGAGTTGAATACAATGTCATTAAATTAGAACTCAACAACAAAAATCCATTTGAAAATGCAAAATACACATAAACTAATTTATGACTTGAAGAACTGAAGGATAATACAAGTATTACATGGTAAACATTGAGTGATACTTCTTCCACTTCTTGAATAATTCAGTCTTAATGCTATTAAGGGGGACAGAGCAGGTAGGTGGAGATGCAGTGGCTCAGAGGAGGCTATCAGAGCCCAAGAAGGATGAGGAGAATATCCACCAAGGATGGCAGGCATTCTGGCATGAGAATCAGCCTGCACCCAGTGAGAAAGTGTCCACACAGAAGAAATCAGAGCCCAAGCAGGAAAAGGAGGGCATCTGTGTGGGGAAGGGGGTAGAAGTGTGAATAGGAGATTGGTTGCATAAAGTGAGGTTGATCACATAAGTAAATATCTGAAGAAGAATGGAGGCTAGGCTTCTCATTAATAAAGAATGTAGTTACATATATGGAAAGGCAAAAAACTGGAGTAAACATGTGAACTTGGAAGTGTCAGCATGAACTCATGGTTTTCAATATGTATAGATAGATAGAAATAAATTTAGATGTAAATATATGGTGTAGGCATACATATACTGCCTGGTTCTGTCTTCTGTTAGGGCCTGGAAGCAGCGACACTCTGATAACAATGAGCACATACAGCACACAGATCTTGGCTTCTAAATACCATTGTCCCGTAAAAGGAAATAGGACTTCCTAGTGAAATGGCTGATTCTGGGGCTGGAGAGAGGAAAGGTGTAAGAAGAACCTGGACCTTGTGCCAGAAACCAATGAAGTGGTTAAAAAAAAAAATGATGGGGACATATGAAAACGCCCTAGAAGCCAGCTTAAAGGGGCTCCTACTGACCCCATTGGCCATAATTTGAGTATCAAAATTAATATAGATAGTAATATGATAATAGCTTATAGAATTTACAATATTAAGTAAAACAGGAAGCCATGAGACCATACCAACATTAATGAATAAATTTAAGTTTTATGAAAACGGGATATCTATATAATTTCAAAGTACCTCCCCACAAAAAGGGAGGGAAGTAACTTATGCTGGAAAAGCCTAGAAGACTTCACTTTTGTGATGGTCGAAAGAGGTCAAAGAAAACATCAGTTATTGAAATCATGCATGAACTGGTGTGATGATTTGAGAGGAACTCAGTCTTGCTTCTATGACACTGTGACCTGAATCTAATCATGAGGAAACATCAGACAAACTTAAACCAAAGGAAATTCTGCAAAATAACTAGATTTATCTTCAAAAGCATGAGAGTCATAAAAATCCAGGGCAGAGTGAGGAATATTCCAGACTGGAGGAGACCAAAGAGACATGACAACTTAATGTAGCCTGTGATTCTCAACTGGATCTTTTGGTAACAAAAGATATTATTGCATCAGTTGATGACTCCGGAATGTGGTCTGTTGAGTAAAGGGCAGGAGTGTATCAAAGTTCATCTTCTGCTTTTACTGGTTGTGTTGCAGTTAAGTAGGAAGATGTTCTCATTTGTAGAAAACATATTCAAGTGTTTGGGGCTTACAGAACAGCAGGTTAGCAACTTAGAAGTATTCAGAAAAAAATGACTTATTTGTACTCTGTGTCTAGATTTCTTTGCAAATTTTTGACTGATGTGTGGAAGTGTTGAGTCACTATATTATACACCTGAAACTAGTACAACGCTGCATGTTAACTAACTGGAATTAAAATAGAAACTTAAAAAAAAACCCAAATTTAAAGAAAACAACCACTAGCAAACAAAAAAAAAAATCTATGATGTAGAGTAAGTAGTGCTTAGAGGTAAATGGACAGTCTTCACAATTTATAATTCAAAAGAAGAAAGATTAAAAATAGCAAATTAACTATTCCATTCAATACATTAGGAAAAAAAACCAAAACGAAACAGCCAACTGAACTCTAAAAAAATCCAGAGAAAAGGGAAGTAAAAAGTCAAACAACAAAATGAACCCATTAGAAGACAAAGAAGTAAGAGAGAGGGTACATACTGGCCCTTCTCCACCTTGGGGCAGCAGCTAGGACTTTCTTCCTTACTTGCTTAGGAAATGTATTCTCTTGCAGAATGAGAGAGGAAGAGTCAATTCTTAAATATTAATTTTGAAATCCTGAGTACTTGTATATCAAGCATGAAGGCCCTAAAGATCTCAAAGCATGACACTAATATCACAAGCCAACGATTTGGGAAAAATAGATGAAAAGCCAGTGTTTTTCACCTCATATTAAATAAAGACCCCATAGATAGGTTGAAGAAGGGAAGAAAAGGAGAAAACAGTCAGAAGGGAAACACAGAGTTTATATATTGGTGGTGCTTCTGTGAAGGGACTTTGGTCTAACCCTCCCACACCTAAGCTTGAAGAAATGCCCATGGTTAAAGGAATCTGGGAGCAGAGAGCTACCTGATCCTGTGTCTTGAGGGAACCCAAAGAGGCCTCACAGATTCCCCGGTGCCCACCATAACATAGGAGCAGCAGAAGACAGATGGCTGTGTGGGTGTTTGGGTAACCAGTCAGAGACAGCCTCTGCATTCTGGACATCCCAATGAGTCTCTGGAAGAGCCACATGGTTTCTTTAGGCCTAAAAGACAGGATGTTTAGCCTAAGAGGTCAGGATTAGAGAAGAGTTACACAAGTGAATAAAGTCCAGATAGGGTGGTGGCATCTTGGAGACTTGCATGGACTCACACTGGAGAATCAGGATTGTTAACGTATCTCTCAGTGAATATCATCATGAATGGATGACTCTCATCTGAGCACCCCATTTCTTTGTAAACTATCCGGAACATAGTCCCCAAAATATCTCAATGGCTCTTTTATAGGTTATTGGATAGGTGGATGCATGGATGCATGGATGCATGGACAGATGGGTAGATGCCTAGATAATAAAAGGTCAGTCCCTAAATTTCATCACTCTACAAACCCCTGTGTTATCAGACTCCATGCCATGAAGAATGCCACCAAGCGAGTAGCTAAATCACCCTCATTCACTCACGCCCATCCTCCTCCTTCTTTCCAAGATCAGCAGCAACTGCGAGTAGGAGAGGAACAGACTCTTAATCATTTTCATCCGAAGCCAAAAGAGCCCCAAGGTCAGTAGAAAAATCAAGTGGCTTTGCAAAACAGCACATTAGAAAAAAAACTATCATTGGGAGTTACAGACACTGAAAAGTACTAAAAAAAAAAAAAAAAAAGACATTTCTTCCAAGTTTGCTGAAAAAAACAAAGGGCATGTGAATTATTTTCACCTTGTTTGGAATCTTCACTTTTTATCTTGGGCCTTACTACATGTTTATTTGTATATTTAGAGAGATCTTAGCAGGAGCAAATTTGTTATTCTAAAGCAGTCTGCAGATGTACACTCACACAGCATAACCAAATCACAATTTTATGCAGGATTTTTTTCTTAGATTTTGCAGTTCTTAAAGGAAAATGTGGAAGCAGTGGTTTGTCACAACTTCTATCAGAGAAGTCCGAGGGAATGGAGGACAACATGGTGATCAAACTTGGCAGTCCCCACATACAGCGTGATTATGTTGTAATACTGTTTGATGCAGTCGTATGTTTGATCAGTTTCAAGAGATGAATATCACCTCACTTCAAACAATATGATCCAGTCTCATTGTATGGAATTACAGCTGCTGTCAATCAGCATATGGCATAACCCTTAAAGTGCCATCTTTGGGGAATGTCATAAAAATGATCGCAACACTTGCATTAATTAGTAAGTTTTTACATGAAAACCAAGCATAACCTGTTAAGACAATTTATCTGCTGTATCTCTGTTCATTTTTGTTATCATAAGAATATGTATATAACCCATACATGCATATGCTCAGCTGATTAGCTCAACTTATTAGAGCAGCCGTGCTGATAACAAAGATATCATAAGAACAAGCCCCTTACTTCTGTGTGGATCAGTAAGCTATTGTTTCTATATTTTGTTTTATGGTCCCCAAATATACCCCTCCCTTGAACCAACTGCCCTATCAAAGTGAGGGGTGGGTGCAAAGTAAGGGGAAACATTAAATTACCCCTAGGTCTATGTTCTTGACAAAACAAACTCAAAATTTCCACTTGCCAAATGGTAAATAAATGGTATATGGATATGTTTGATATGGTAAATACAGATTAAGAGTCTTTTGAATGTCATTAATTTCATTTTGTTGCTGTTAATGGTTAGATACAGCATTTTAAGGCAATAAGAGTTATGATCTTTTTTACATTAGCTATGGAATGTTTTCCCTCTTGCTTGAGGTTGTGTTTCTTTGTTATCAATTATTGTCTTTGTCTTAGGTTTTGCTCCATCATCACCCAGTAATACCTGTTGTTTCGATTTTTCCCAATGTATACATAATTGGAGCCATTATTGCTTTGACATGGTACATACTAATTTGACCTGGGACTTAACACACTTTCTCAAGGCAGCTAATACGTTCAGATTCAACTGTATTGTGTGTGTGTGTGTGTGTTTAAAGAATTTATTTGAGAGAGAAAGAGAAGAGAGCGAGAGAGAGGGAGAGAGAGCACGAGCAGGGGGGAAGGGTAGAAGGGGACGGAGAAACAGACACCCCGCTGAGCAGGGAGCCCAGCATGGGGCTCGATCCCAGGATCCTGAGATCATGACCCGAGCCAAGAGCCAAAGGGAGACGCTCAACCAACAGAGCCACCCAGACGCCCCTCAACCGTGTTTATTGACAGTGTGTATATCACTGGGGTATTGTGCACCTTTTCCCAAGGAATCCCTCTCCTCTCCATGTTTCCTGGCATTCTCCTTCCTACTTTCCCCCAGGCTCCTCTACTGCCATTAACTGAGAAATCACTTGTGGTGGATAGCCTTCAAGATGGCTTCCAACGATCCCTGCCTCTCCGTATTCACAGCACTGTCTAATCCTCTCCCCTTGAGTATGGGTTGAACCTCGTGACTTGCTATTAGTGATAGAATATGGATGTCACTTCTATGATTAGGTTATAAAAGACTTCTGTCATAGTGACTTCCTTGCTGGCTTTGATGAACCATGCTTCCATGTTGGAGAGCCCCATATGGCAAGGAACTGAGGGTAACCTCTGGCCAACAGCCAGCAAGGAACTGAGACTCTCATTCCAATAGCCAGTGAGGAACTGAGTCCAGCCAATTAGTAAAAGTGAGCTTGGAAGTGAATCCTGCCTCAGCTGACCCTCAATGTGACTGTCGCACCAGATAACATCTATACTGCAAGACCCTGATGCAAAAGACTCTGCTAGGTTGGACACAGACTCCAAGCCCACAGAAACTGTGAAATAGTAAATGTGTGGGGTTTTAAACCACTAAACTTTGCATTTATTTGTTACATAGCAATAGACAGCTGACACAACTACTATCTCTTAGTGAACATAGTAGGTAGCTCACTACACTCCTTTTATAATGAGTAGTCAAATAGTGGGGCTGGAGATCTTTACATTTTTTTCTTCAAAATATAGACAGTTTCATATCCAGGGGCAGGTTACATGGAAGTGCTGACCAAGTCCATAAAGAGACAGATGACATCTTTAGGACCTTCCCACAAAGATCCTGCCATTCTTCACGGGCAAGAGATATAGACCAGTGTTTACTCTTTGAGATAAGATTATAAAAGTGCAATTTCTTTTTCCATGACAAGATTTGGCACATAAACAGACTGGGACTATGGAAATATAAAATGGTTTTTATTCATGTCGCTGGTGGTATATTCTTAGACACATCTCTTTGTTTCACAGATTCTTTCTTCCAACAGCACATCATGTCAGCAGCTTCTTGAGGGTGTGGTGGACAATCCCACTGGAGCCTTCAAAACCGTTACAGGTAGGTTGTCTTATTATTACTAGTAGCAAGATGACTTGAAGAATGCATCCTAAAACAGGGTCTATACTTTGTGAACTGTTTTATTTACTTAATTATCCACATGAATAGAGCGGAATGGTGATGAAAAGTAATTATAGTGGTCAATAATCAAAAGCTTTTTATTTTAAGATTTAACACATAGATTTGATCTTTCCTAAGTGCATTTAACGTAATTTTGAGATCTTCTTATTTCCTTGATTCGTATCTCCTGCAAAGACACACTCCAGTAAGGTGTTGGATAGGAGAGGGAAGTCAATTTTGTACTGAACATGTTCCATGGGTGGGCCATGTGTGATTTATCAAATAACTGATTTATTTAAATGCTCCCTAGTAGTCTAAGATTTAAAACAACAGTAAGGAACAAAGAAAACAATGAGATTATTTTCCTTATTAGATTAACAAAGATTTTTTAAATGAATTCTATCCAGGCTAATTTATAGGGAAAATGGCTTATACATAGTTGGTGGGGGTATAAACTGACACAACCTTTTTAGAGAATAATTCTACCAAAATACTTCAACGTTTTAAGCCCATTTCATGTCTTAGAATGTATGCCAAGAAAATAAATCTGAACTTGAAATCTGAAAAATATTAAAAGATATGTATTGAAATGTTCTTTATAAGAATAAAAAATTTAATGCAACCAAAATATCTGTCAAAAGAGCTAAATACATTATCAGATATATAAAATATAAGCTACCTTAGGCAGTTAAAGAGAGACACTTGTATTATGGAGAGGTACCAGCAATATATTGTTAAATTTTTAAAGTTAGCCATTTAACAAAATATACATATATTTTGGTTCCAATTTTGTTTTAAAAAATGTCAACCTTCAATGTGCATGGATGAACAACATATACTAAATCATTAAAACTGGTTTTCTTTAATAGAGGAATTATTGTGAGATATTTGAACACTTTCCAGTGAACATACATTATTTATTAGTGAGAAAAGACAGCTATTTTCACTTTGAAAAATTCTAGATATTAATTTTTGCTTTTTCTCCTTTGGTCACTGAAAAAAATTCAACACATAATCATCTGTTTCATTTTGTCCTCTAATTGTTCATCTATTTTTTATTCATTAGCTCAGTTAGCATTTATAAAACAACTATCATGTGTCCTGTGGTAGTCACTGAAGAAACAATATGGAACAATTCTTGAATTTGTGTGTCATCTTTGCAGGTATCCCACCCACTACAAAATTATAAATGTCCTAAAACTGGTTCCATAGCATCTACTTTTAAAATAATCTCTTCTGGGGCACCTAGGTGGCTCAGTCATTAAGCGTCTGCCTTCGGCCCAGGTCATGATCCCAGGGTCCTAGGATCGAGCCCCGTGTCAGGCTCCTTGCTCCGCGGGAAGCCTGCTTCTCCCTCTCCCACTCCCCCTGCTTGTGTTCCCTCTCTCGCTGTGTCTCTCTCTGTCAAATAAATAAATAAAATCTTAAAAATAAAATAAAATAAAATAGAATAAAATAAAATAAAATAAAATAAAATAATCTCTTCAGTGGCCAGAATCTTGCTGATGGTTGCCAAGGGTTCAAAGAGTACCTTTACGTTCAAGTTATTTATTGCTAAAGGAGTGATTTTTGAACTTTTTAAATTCAAGACTTGAATTCAAATACTAGAATATGCATTGGAATGGATTTAAAAACTCAAAGCCCACTAAACAATTAAGCAATAACTTCAGGAATAGTAAGGTCTTAGTATGTCTATAAAAGTATCCAAAATATCCAATTGGGATAAGCCTAGTCACAGAGCTCCCACTGAGCATGGAGTCAGTGTTGGAGCAGAATAACACCTCATCAGTTAACTATATTGGTATGAGCATATATGTAATCCATATGGAATATGGATGTAAGTACACTCACGCAATGCATACTTATATATACATATTTGGGGATCAAAGATTTAGCAACCATATGCACCCTTCACTATTGATTTAAAGTTTTTTATATACCACAAATGGCAAATTGCATGGAGGAACTGTGTGAGGCAACATTCCATCAGGACAGACATCCATAGGAGCTCACTGAAGAGCTTTGAGTGGACCAATGTCTGATGGCACACCTGTGAAGAGTGGGGTGCTGCCTCAGCTGTTTCAGTGGAGACTCTGTGAGGATGCAGGATTCTCACAAATGTAAATTTGTTGTTTTCAGTAGAGCCAGTTAATTGAGATCTTTGTTCATAATTTTTTAAGGGCCTGCTGGTACTTGGTAAGACAAAAACAAAAACAAACAAAACAAAACAAAACAAAAAAACCCCAACTCACTGGGATGGTTCATTCAAGGAATAATTGACCTTTTCCCAAAGCTTTTTATATCTTTCCCACAGAAAGTCCCAGAGCCACTCTCCTTTTTTTCATTTCCCTGTCATTAATCAGATGACACACTGAGAGAAGAACAGAGGTAGAAGCAAATAATAAAAGAAGGTACGAGCAAAGAAGACAGGAGAAGATGCAGATAAGAAATTGAATATGGATACACAGACCACAGTATCTCCATCTATCAATATGAGAATTTCAGGATATTTGCTATTGATAATGACCACACTTGGAAAAGAATTCTTTGGAACAAATACAGTTGTGTGTGACTTAAATGTTAAAAACTAGACAGCAGGCCCAAGATGGAATCATTTCTATTACCCTAGGATGCCAAAATTGAGACTTAACCTAATTACAGTTTTGGTTTTTCTAGAAATGGAATCTTAAACCAGTCAGTTGGGGATCCCCTGATGAGCACTAGATAGGCCCCTGCTATCCCCTAAAGGGAAGTGACCTTGCACTCCAAATCCCTTTTTTGTCTTGTGTAACTTCCTGTTCTGTTCCCTTCAGCCTATAAGTCCTTCCTGTTCCTGCTCCCTTCAGCCTATAAGTCTTTCATTTCGTACAGCTCCACACAACTCTTTTCTATCTGCTAGATTGGATGCTGCCCTATTTGAACCAATTGTTGTTCATATAAACTCTTAATGTTAATATGCCTCAGTTTATCTTTTAACATAAGCTATAATCACCTTCTGAGATCTGTGAGACATTGCTCAGTTGAAAAATTTCTAGGTTTGACATTGGGAGCTAAAGGTTCTAATCCAAGCCATCTCAAAATGGCTTTGCAATCAAGAGCACATTATTTGTCCTACCCAGTATGCTTTGGTATGCCTATTTATTAAAAACAAAAAGGTAAACAATGCTAAAAGCACCCGTCTCACCTACCTAATGTGAAAATGGGAGACACACCGAAGACATGAAAGTGTTTTGAAAGATTCAGAACTAATTGCAAAATTCAGACATTAAAACCAAATAAAGATTTTTTGAGGGGATGGTTGTTGACTGAGCAAAATATTATCACTAAAATGTTAATGGATGAGTTCAGTTAATAAAAGTGTGTGACTTGTGAAGAAATGGATTGGTATTAATTATAAAAATTATATTATAATTAAAGCACTCATTAATGATCTACCAATCAATATCAATTGAAGGTTTATTATTTTAAGGAGAATGGGCAATTGGCAGTTTGACACCATGAAAAAGAGATAGCCAACTGACTGATGGGTCCCCATCAAGTTTAATTTTAATTTGTTTTAAAAGAATCTTCTTTAGGAGTGAATTTAAATGCACGTCGCTCTTTCTGTTTTCAGAAAATGAATATATATGTTATTTAAAAAGCATATCTGAATGACAAAGAATGAAGTCTGGCATATGTAACAAAAAATGAGCACATCTTCTAAATGGGCTGGATGGTATGGTATAAGTTCTATTCTCTCACATAGTAATATAACTGGATTGCTCTTTAAATTAAGTGAATTTGTATGTCCGCTCTCTCTTAATGGAATCAGTTTTGATATACTCTTTGTTCATGCTGTTAGGGGCTTCAGTCTAAGGGTTCTTTGTATTAACTTTTTAAAGTTACATTACAAAGAGGTTTTAAGATTTCCCAACAGGCTTTTATTTAACCAAAGCTTTTGATCTCAAACCTGCTGGGGCCTAGTGAAATCCTTACCAATTCTCCAGTAACTCCTCACTATTGGAATTTGAAAAGACCCACCTGAAGGATTGAACTCCCGGTATGGTTTCAGCCATCCTTTAGATCACTCTATTTAAGCAGACAGCAAGGGGGTCTAGTGCACCCTTTGTGATCTGCTAAGCAGCCTAAGGTGTCCTTTGCATAAGTTGTACTCCTAAGGAAATAAAAATCAGGAGGACACAGACCTATATTCCTTACTTCCTGCTATCTTCAGTTAAAGGGGGATTGCAGGGGGTCTGCTTAACATCTTTTGCTACCTAAATACCTTTTGGACATGGGAACTCCATAAAAGAACTTTCATTGCATCCATTACCCTACTGCAGTGCATAACAAATTAGATTTAAAAGGCTACTTTTTTCCCCTTACAGCTATTTCCATCATTTTCTTTAAAATTTCAATTTAGTGTCAAGTGACAGAATATTCTATAATATACTTTTAAACTCTATAAGTGCCAATTATGCTAACTGAGCATTATTTCCAAAGAATTAGGCTTTATTATTATAGACAAATTATAGTTTAAAAGATGAGATAGAGAATTATGTTTAAAACGTCTTAAATATAAAACTATATAAAGTAAACATTGTTTTTGAATAACTCTTCTTTAAATAGATGTGCATTTAATTTTTTATTTGACCCCCAATTCCTATTTTTAGAAAGGCAAGTTCAACTACATTTGAAGTTGAAAGATATCAGTGCCACCTATTAACCTATTTTAGAAAGGGTGAAATAAAATTCTCCATTATAATATTCAAGTGTTTATTTCATTTAAAAATTCCATTGTGCAGAGGTTCTAAGGTTGTAAACAATGAGTATGGAAGCAAAACTTTATAAAGAACACATTTGCTGCTGTATATAAGAACAGATTTACCTTTGGAAAACTTCTATATACTATTTATCTTTACCTTTCTATTAATGTGATGCAAAACCTCTTCATTATTAAAGTTTTTTGGCTTGAAGGGGAACAAAATATGTGATTCCAAAATATGCCGCTTTGGCATGTGGATTATTTTGAGCTGAAAGCAATCAAAATCCATCAGACTAAAGGAAAACTTTTACCTCTCCTTTGACTACCTAAAATAATTTATGTAGGGGTCCTGGTCCAGAAAGAAAGCTATTATCAAAGATAACTTTTATCTGAAAGACCTATCTGCATGGCAGAACGAACATCTACTTACCAAACATCTGTTCTTGTTGTCTTGTGGATGACCCTCCTTCCCCTTAAAGCTCTAGGCCCCCATCCCATTTCTTAGCTCAGGATGGCAGATAAGCCTCAACTGCTTGATTTGCCCTTGGGTCTCATATTTTTATGGGGCTCCTGTACATATGTAACTAAATTTTTCTCTTGTTAATCTGACTCATGTCAAATTAATTATTAGACCAGCCAAAGAACCTAGAAAAGTAGAAGAAAACTTTTTCCTCCCTTACAGAACTTATGTTGATAAAGAGAGATCGAATGACTCTTATGTTGTCATTGTATCAGATGTTCTTATCCCTGACAAAGTGTCAAAGTAGCTTTATGCCAAAGAACTAGAAATATGTATTTCCTGATGTTGTAAATTATTTGCTCTTCAGAGCTCACTGAATACTTTCACGCCACCGTATAACATCTATTACTAAATATTGAAGGCAATTGGTATCATGATGACTTCCCCTCTTTGAGATCTGATGTAACCATATAGAAGAGTAGCCTGCAACAATCTCAATTCTGAATATGGGGTAGAGTTGTTAGGTGATGTGTTCAATTTGGGTTTCAGAACTGTTACCATACTTATAGACATAATTATTCCATATCTCAACCTATTAATTTCCATAAACATTTGTTACATATCCGATTGGTAAATATTAATGAGTAGTTGTCTGATGGAATATCGTTTTCTGCAGTTCATAGTAACTGATTATCATAGTAACAGTTCATAGTTAACATAGATAAGTTGCTATGAATTCTTTCTCTGGGGAAAGAGGGCTCAAAGACTTGCAGAACTGTGACAATAGTGGGAATTATATAGAAAATGGTTTCTGATTTTTATGGATACTATAAGTGTTAACTTATCATATGTTGTATTATAGTAATCCTCTGCTCATGTGTTTAAAAAAATCTGTGCATTTTTATGTATAGGGAAAAGATTTCTTAATTTTTTAAAGATTTTATTTATTTTTTTGAGAGAAAGAGAGAGAGAGAGAGATAGTAAGAGAGAGAATGAGTGGGGAGGAGAGGAAGAAGCAGGCTCTCCATGAGCAGGGAGTCCTACTCAGGGCTGGAGCCCAGGACCCCAGGATCATGACCTGAGCCGAAGGCAGATGCTTAACCGACTGAGCCCCCTGGGGGCCCCAGGGAAAAGGTTTAATAAGGTATTTCTCATAACGCCAAATTTACTCTATTTCACTCTTATTTATAGTGTAAATAGTTTTGTAGATATCACTCTGCAATATCTATTAGTTGAAAAAATTTGAAAATCTGAAAAAATCAGATTAAAAAATTATACTTCCCAAAATTTGACCTTTAGAAATACTTACAACACTGGTACAGCTGTAGTCAGAAGGTCGTTCACTATTGCACGATGTGTGAGAATAAAAACTGCGGTCAGTGTAAATGCCATGGCACTGTTAACAAGGCACTGGCAGTGTCCCCAGCAGCAACATGGTCATAGTTGCTCACTCACCAAGCGCTAACCAACACCTCTTCATTCTGCACAGCAACCACTTTCAGGTAGATGTTGTTAACATCACATTTTACGGGAGTAGGAAGTGAAGTCCAGAGAAATTAAGTAATGTGTTAAAATCATAGCATTACTAATGGTGGAACTAGAATTCAGACCCAACCAAGCTGTTTGGTTGCAGAGCCCATGAATCCCTTACTACAATGCTTGTACATATCTCACTCAAAGAATGAGACAGTTTTAGGCATCATGAAATGGAAGAGATGTCTAAGAAATATTAAATGGAATTTTAAAAAATGAGGTCACAAAGAGGAATTATAGTATGCTATCATTTTGGTAAAACTTATATCCATGTACATTAGAATATAGAGAGAAAGGTTTGAGGGAATATTCACCAGACTGTTTATGTAAGAGTTTCTGCAGGACTCTTATTTTCTACTTTATATATTTCTGTAATATTTAAATACTTTATATATATGATAAAAAACAACCAAGATAGTTCTTTAAAATATCGATGTATAATTAGGAGAATCAATAAAAGCAATGAATTATTTCATCAACCTACAGCATTATTATTTTTTTTTTAAAGATTTTATTTATTTATTCATGAGAGACAGAGAGAGAGAGAGAGACAGAGGCAGAGGGAGAAGCAGGCTTCCCGCCGAGCAGGGAGCCCGACGCGGGGCTCGATCCCAGGACCCTGGGATCATGACCTGAGCCGAAGGCAGACGCTTAACCGACTGAGCCACCCAGGCGTCCCAACAGCATTATTTTCAACATTTCTAATGCTGGCAGTCAATTTGGCCTTTTTATAACAAAGCAGAAATAAATTATATCACAGAATTTTCGTGCTAAGGAAATTAATAATCACAGTCTGTTTTGAGGGGGATGATTTTAAAAAACCAGCAGGGATGCCTGGCTGGCTCAGTCAGTAGTTGTGCAACTCTTGATCTCAGGGTCACGAGTTCAAGCCCCACAGTGGGCGTGGAGCCTACTTAAAATAAATAAATAAATAAATAAATAAATAAATATTTTAAAAATCAATTAAAAAACAATAACTCTGACACCGTTTTCTTTGTGTAAGCAAGTTCTGCAAGTGACCTGTCTTATAACTATTAAATAAAAGCTCTGTTACATCAAGAGAGTTATATCTATTTTTATTTCACATTCCCTATATTATAACACACATATTTATTCTTTCACAGTTTTTGGGAAAGGGAGCTTCTCACACCCTTTCTAATATATAAAATCGCTTACTACTTTTGCATTTATAAGTTGTTTACACAAGCAGGCATTACATTCAGTTTCCTAGGAAGGGAAAAAATTCTGTGCATTTTATTCTGTTACAAATGATATTTGATACACTGCTGGGCTGAACACAGGGTTTGGGCTGGCTCTAGCCCCTTCTTCTTACATTTCAGCATTGAAAAAAAATCAGTCATGGGTAATGCTTTCAAAAACTCTAATCCAAAGCTTTGCTTATGGATATCATATGATTTTAAAAGGTAATAAAGAACATTCCCTGTAATCAAGGGTGAGTCAAGGAAAATGGCATACAAGGGAGTAAGTCAGCCAAACAAAAACTTGACCCAACACCAAGCTCATTGTCAGAACCACAGCTGCCACATCAGCCAATGAGACCCGAACAGGAGGCAGCCAGGAAGTCAGGTGCCGAGGCTGGAAAGACTGTTCCAGATCCATTGGCAGTTGGCCCTTCAGCTGCTGTGTATATCCCCAGTGTGGGCCCAGGGTGTTGGATCTGGTTTTGGACCACAGGAGGGGAGTGAAGTGAAGTACAGTCCATATTGTAGACAGCAAGATTGTCAAGTTAGTACTGATAATATATCCATGGGAAGATACACGGTTTTGCTTTTTGGGTTCTATGCGGAAGGAGGGCCCGTGGAGAATGCACTAGCAACTCTGAGAACACAATCTACCCCTCTGCTCATACAACCTGGTTATGGGGTTCAGTTTTTCCTTAACCTTCGGTTCCTGCAGAGAGTGTGTCTTGTTTGCTAAGGAGGATCTTGCAAACAATGGAGTAGTGAATACCAGGTTTAAAGGGGAGGTGTGGTTAGAAGGAACATGATACTTGGATTTTAAAAAGAAAATGGATTTTTGAGTTTGGCATTATGAACCGAGAGCTGTCATGTTTCTTTCTTTCAATAGAGAAAATAAGTGACCCAAAATAGAAAATAAATGACCCTTGCTGTGATTAGCAACTCGCTGTGTCTGTTTAGTGTCAAGAACGCTGCTAGTATATAATAAAAATTTATAATCATAGATCACCTCTTCAAACAAAAATGACTCAACAGAGAATATATCTTTATGTCAGGTCATCTTACAACACCTTTGAAGTTAAGGAGTGTCCTGCTCGCATAGAGCAGACATTTCCTCAATGTTGAAAACTGATGATGACTTACTGAATCTTGAGCTTGTCTTTGAGATTACTCCTAGGCATCCAGTTGTATGGCCTCCAGGTTTCTATTATTACACTCTCACTTTGGTGGTGAGACTTTGTATGCAGTTTATGAAAATTTTCCTTATTGATGAACACATTAGTCCACTGTAGTGAATAGCATCTGGTTTGGAACCCTGAGCATAGTATGTTCTCAATAAATATAATAGTCACCAGGAATTGGGAGACTTTCTGGGGAGTATGAAAGACATTATAAGATCTTAACTTTTAGTGGGAAATACAGAGGGTACAGAACAAACACAAAAGGAATACAATAGAAATACTAACATACTCAGAATTTAAAAATTATCATATACACATGCATAAGGAAGAGGCATTTGTAGTGGCCAGAGATTGACTTTCCAACATGGTTCCGATGGAGGAGATGGATACAATTTATGATAACAGCTAACTTTTAATTAAACACTTACTACCGGCCAAGCACAATGTTAACAACTTTTGATATATTGATTACCTCATTTAATTTTCACTACACAGTAACATTATTATTTCCATTTTACAAATATGAAAGCCAGGGCTCAAATTTCAAAATCATTACCCAAGGTGGATAGGGAGGCAAGCCAAGGTCTGTAGCCAGAAAACACTATGATCTGAATGTTTATTTTGTGTCCCCTGCAAAATGCGTATGTTGAAATCCTAATGCCCTCTGTGATGATATTAGGAGGCAGGGTCTTTAGGAGGTGATCAGGTCATGAGAATGGAGCCATCATGTATAGGATTAGCGCCCTCATCAAACAGACCCCACAGAGCTGCCTCACCCCTTCTGCCATGTGAGAACACAAGGAGAGGGCAGCTTTCTATGAACCACAAAACAGGCCTTCACCACAATCCATGCTGGCACCTGGATCCTGGACCTCAGCCTCCCGAACTGAGAGAAATCAGTTATCTGCTGTTTAGAAGTTACCCTGTCTGTGGTTTTTTTGCTGTAGCCCTCCAAACAGACAAAGACAATGTACAACAGTATGGAAGAACAGTAATCTTACAGTCGTAGGACTGGGGGTTCTGGAGCAATGTTCAGGCATAACCCCAGCTGCACTTTTAGGACGCACGTGGAAACTGAAATATCACTTGGCTAAGACTGTGCCTCTAGAGATCCAGTTATCGTTCTGACTCCTCCACAACAGTGTTTGTGGCATCCTGTTGCTGAGTGTTGCCATCCTCGTGCCCCTTTCTGTCCCTGATGGTACTTCTCCTTCTGCTTGGTACTTGTACTCTAGCTCCTTTCTCCCCGCTGACTTCTAAGCAATCACGCCTTCCATGGCCACATGGTCTCCGCTCCCTTCCTGCTTCCTGTGTGGATGCCTTTCCATCTCTGAACCTCTCTGTCGCTGTGGCCTTCGCTGATGTCTTGAATCCACATGCCTCTGAGACTGGCCCAGGCGTCAGCTGGCATGCATCCCTACCAGGGGGAGGACCTCTGTCTCCTCAGGCCAGCCCAGAGACCCAGTCCCTGAGGGGAGACAGCAGCCTTTGGGTAAAGCACTCGTCTCACGTTGAATGGGCCTGGCCAGGTGTGATGGTAATTTTATGTGTCAACTTGGCTAGGTTATGGACCCCAGTATTTTTGTCAAACACCAGTTTCTATGCTGCTGTGAAGATATTGTTTAGATGTGATCAACATTTAAGTCACAGACTTTGAGAAAAGCAGATTACTGCCCATAATGCAGGTAGTAGCCCTCCTCCAATCGGTTGAAAGAAAGCCTTAAGAGAAAAGATCGAGGTCCCCCTCCAAGAAAGGAATTTGGCCTCCAGACTGCCTTCATACTCAAGATGCAGCATCAATCCTGGGTCTCCAGCCTGCTGCCGGCTCTGTCAATTGCAAACTTGCTAGCCCCCACAGTCTACTGAGCCAATTCCTTAAAATACATCCTCCTCTCTCTCTCTACGTATATTCACATCCCCTCGGTCTGTTTCTCTGGAGAACCCTAATACGCCAGGGGAGTAGGTTCATGACGACAGTGAGCTCTCATAAGAAAAGGCATTGTGTTCAATCTAATCAGAGCCCATAAGAATGGAAACTAACTAGTTGATCTGAGGAATGAGTGACAAGACTAAGAATACCTTAAATAAATAAACATGAGATGGCTTTGAATTGGCACATGGAATATCAGACCGTCAATCATACGAAAAGTTTCATTATATCTGAAGCTACTGCAGTAGAATGACTTAGTATAATTTCAGCTTGAGGAGGGGAAGGGAAACTTGGTTTTATTCAGCATCTATTAGATGTCAGGCCCTTTTATGTACAGGAAATCGTCACTTAATTATTATTTAATTTCACTATAATTATCACAATATAATTTATCGCATTTAATTATCACAATATCTTGAAGTCGGACCCTGAGATGTAAGGAGGTCAATTAACTTGCCGATGGTTACCCAAAAAGCAAGAGATGATTCTTTTCTTGACCAAGGATACCCAGACAGAGTCACTCATTACCAGCTTGAATGGACTGGCCTTTATTTATTTTTTTAAAAGTCAGAAACCTGTTAGTTTTTAGGGTAAAGAATCAGAAAGTCACGTGGTGGAAAGGAAGAGAGCACGAATTATGGGTTTAGACAGATCTGGCTTCAAATTCATTCAAATTACTTTATTCACTATATAGTCCCCTAGAATTGTACTAGGCCTCCTAGGAGGAGCCCCTCAGTGTCTGCAGGGACAGCTGGAGCCTGAAGAAAGTGTAACCCAGAGGTGAATGGGAACAGAAGAGCTGAAGCATTTTCAGACCTCCCTACTTCAGCAAGCTGCAAAAGAAGTTGTAAAGATCTTCAACTTCTCCTTCCTCTCCATTCACACTATTATATACTGGTCTGCCCAATATTGCCCTTTAAAATCAAGCCTCCTTCGAGAGCAGTGAATTCACCAGCTAGGATTTCTTCGGCATCTGTACGGGGCGTAGGATCCCATGTCATCCTTGTTTAAGACGCCATACAACTTCAATAGGATTTGCCGCATTACTCACCAACCCCTCCTCCCTCCAAAACCCCAACGCGGTATTATAAAACAATTTCAAGACTAAATGAATCCTCAGTTCCCACTGATGATGCTATATATCACGCCTCCATGTTGCCTGTGGTGGCATGGAAGTCATGTTAGCTATATGGTGCGGTAGACTCACCTTGTCATTTAAGTTCGGAAAATCACAACTCCCTTCCTAAGAAAGAAAAAGAAAGGAAAGAAAGAAAGAAGAAAGAAAGAAAGAAAGAAAGAAAGAAAGAAAGAAAGAAAGAAAGAAAGAAAGAAAGAAAGAAAGAAAGAAAGAAAGAAAGAAAGAAAAGAAGGAAGGAAGGAAGGAAGAAAATCTAAAAAATTCATGCTAATTTTTATCACATTTTAATTGCGTGATTATTTCCAGAGATGGAAATAAAGGTCATTTCTAATCCCCAAATTCTAGTTTAGTGTTATCTCAAATCATCTCTCAATAAACCCATCATTTAAAATGGTCTATTCTAATTAGAGACAAGTTTGGAGTTTTCAATCGAGAGAGAATGAATGTTTCTTTCGGCTCTCTCTTAGGTGCTTGTATTTCAGAGCCTGCTAAGTATTTCAGAGGAGGCAGGACCTCCCTCTACAAATCTTAAATTGCCCACGCTTTTGAACTCCCTTTCTCTTTTAAAGCTACCTAGGTTAAAAATTAAGCTCCTACCGGGAAGGGCACCTGTATTTGTTCCTCCTATTATGCAGCTATACTGAAATGCTTTACAGCTGTCTAAATTAGCATAATTAAATCCACATCAATTAAAAACCTCAATCACCTCTCTCCCCTTCACATGTAGATGGTGACATTTGTCTAAGGTGGGAAATGACAAAGGAACTTTTTAGCAGTTGATGATCCGGCTGAAAAGGAGGGTAATAGGATTGGTCTATTGTCCTGGGTTCACCTCAAGACTGGGAGCAGTGGTCAACCCGAGCTGTTTGGCCCGAGGAGTATGCAGTTTGCCTTGCAATGCTGCGGGCACCGGGGCTGGCCATTAGAGATGTGCATTTTACAACAGGCCTTTCCTTCTATTGCTCTTTATCCCCCAGTAATGAGGGTGAACAAAGCACCATTGTGACTTTGGGGATGGTGGTTGTTTTTAAACTGGGGAAGCCGGGTGACCTCAGGATAGCGACAAGACTACACCGTGTGGTGCTGGCAAGGAAAATTCCGGGAGATGAAAACTGACGTGGGGTCCAGGGGTTAATTTCTGGAACAGGCAAATTTGCATACAAATGAAAAATGATGGGCTTTCTGTTCTCCTAAATTTTCAATGTCATCGGCATCAAACCACAGCCCGTTCTCCCTGGCCGTTTGAAGAATATTCATTACTTTAGAAGAAGGGTCACCTTGTTTGGTGTTCAACTCAATGCAGGTCAATGACTTCATTTGTGAAACTTAATCTGGAGGGTGTTTGGGGTGCATTTTTGTAATTCTTCCAAATATGGCTTAAATGAGACTTATTTTTATACTCATAAACTTTTCTGAAAATACACTGAGGGCCATGTGGTTGGCTACTTTGAGCATTTGCCTTTTTCACCCTCTTGAGTTACCTAACCACCTTTAGTTGACTTTTTCTTTTTACAGGGTTGCAGAGGATAACAACTTGGTTTATGTTTAGTTACTGGATACAAGAGACAGGACATGACAATACTAATTCTCTAAAGCACATATTTTGCCATTTTTATTCTGACTTTTAATTGCTTTTTTTCATATTTAAAGACTAATTTTTTTAGAGTAGTTTTAGGTTCTTAGCAAAATTGAAAGTGCAGGGAGTTCCCATTACCCCTTCCCCCCAAACATGTACAACCTCCCGCATGATCAACCTCCCAGATCTACACCACAGTAGTACATTTGTTACGACTGATGAACCTACACCGACACATCATAATCTCCCCAAGTCCATAGTTTACCTTAGGGTTCACTCCTGGCGTTGTACATTCAATGGGTTTGGACAAATGTATAATGGCATATATCCGTGACTGTAGTATCATATAGTTTCATTGCTCTAAAAATCCTCTGTGCTCTGCTTTTCATCTCCCCTCTGTCTTAATCCCTGGTAACCACTGATTTTTTACTGTCTTAGTAACATGCACTGAAATTTCCTTCATGTCTTTTCATGGCTTGATCAGTCGCTTGTTTTTAGTGCTGAATAATATTCCATCGTCTGGGTATACGACAGTTTATCCGTTCACTTACTGGAGAACATCTTGGTTGCTTCTGGGTACACTTTTTTTGATGACATCGTTCATACCTGCTCATTTTTATGTTAGAATAATATAAGTATGCAGAAGGAAAAAAAAAATTCCTCAGAGTTTTAGGTCCCAAGATGACTGCCAGTTACTTTGTTAGTGTATACCTTTCCTCACCCTCTTTTCCAGGATCTATTAGAAATTTCCAGCCCACGGAAGGCAAGGCTGCAGTCTGGTGCCCGTAGCAGAGTGGGCTCTCCTTACTAGCTAAGGTTGCTGTCAAGGACCTCCTGCTAGTGTCATCTTCTCATGAGTCGAAATCTCTCTCCCTTCTCTACTGCACCCCACTCGTGATCCCACTAGAAGAGCCCAGACAACTTCCTGAAATCCCTTAGTCTTCCCTTTTCTGCAATACAGATTGCTTAGATGTTGCTGTAAATTCGTAACTTTTAAAATACATCAAAATTCTTATTTACATTTTAGGATACTATTGAAATGGTTACATTTGGGTAATAAAACAAAAAAATATTTCCCTCAGCTCCTCAGCTCTTCAGAACTGCAGGATGCCTTGGTGGGCAGGCCCGACTCTCCAGGCCCTTCCGATTCGCCTGCATTTCCTGGGGGGACTAGTTAGCGATACTTTTTATTGAGTCATTGAATGCTTTTCAACACTTTACTACTCTGTCATGGCTGAGATGCCTCAATAAGAAAGAAAGGAATCAGGCGTAAACTTTAGAAATCTTATAAAAGGAGAAGCTCTCATTTTTAGGGTCTAAAATGATGAAGAAACCCCTTATAGGAATAGTAGCACCAAGGCCGCTGAATTGCTATGATTCCTGAGCCCATAAAAGCCATACCATCACATGCATGGGGATAAAATATATCTGCCTTAACCTGGAACTTCCCATGCATATGTAATCCAGTCATATAAATCTCTGGTGTAATGAGGACCTTTAGCATATGTTAATCGATCAGAACTATCTTTAAGCTTTTCATTAAGTTATTTTTATTGCAATTATGACTTGCCAAAGGAATTTTGAAGCGATAAACAGAATGTCTCAAAGTCTACATGTCCTGTTTAGACAAGGAGTTTTATATTGATTCTGGTCTGCTTTTACCTAACCTCATGTAGCACAAAGAGACATAATTAGAAAATTTGGTACAATATTTAGCCCTGGTCGCTGTGTGGTGGAATTGTTTGACTGCTGAGTAACTGACGCTTGTTTGCATCCCAGTGTGTAGTGAAAGGCAAACTTCAAAGAAAATATTATATCTCCTAACTCCAGCTCCTGAGTGTCTTGGAAGTATAATACAGCAAGGCTTAAAACTCCCTGCTGGGGAAAGGGCAATTTGACACTGAAACTGCTGTTAAATCACTATTGAAACACTGGTTCACAAAAGAGTTCTTATTAGATAAATATAGTTAAAGCCTTAAAAGGCCCGAGGAAAATATACCCAAGTCATAGGGAAAAAAATGGGGGAGAAAAGTCTTTAAAGTTGGACAGTATGTGTTGACAAAATTTGGAGATTTTTAAACATGTATCTACACATTTATTTTATAAATTGTACATAAGACTGGCTCCTTTTCCAGTGCAAAATCAAATATTTAGATTTGCAAAAACCTATGGAAGCCAGATTTTAGACAAAAAGGGATTTTTTTGTCAGACTGTCAGTCTCTGAATTTCATCACAATCTGTTCAGCTGTTTTTGTTGCAGGCAGGCATAAACCGTACTGGGTAAGGGTGTGTTTGTATTTATTATTAAAATGGGGATGCTAAATCCTGCTTTCTAGCAGTCTTCACGTTCTTTGAGGCTGTGTTGGCCCCGGAGAAGCAGATGCACCAGGTCCGTGAATGAGAGTCACTTGCGGAGCTGGAGGGAGAGAGGACCGCCGGCAAATGCCCTCTATGAACATCTTTCCTGCCGCAAAACATGGTTTTGAGCTTTTTTTTTTTTTTTTTTTAAAAACGACCTGGCATTCTGCCTCATAACCTTTCCTTCACCTGTATGTACTTATCCTTGCCTTGAAGAGGGATGGGGAAACGATCTGTCCGTGGCAGATTGAAATGTTTTATTGAATTGTCATGATTCCTTTATCCTACCCTCTGCACTAACCTAAAGCCAAGAAGTTGGGTCGACACTTTCAACATCCTTTAGCATACGTGTCTGAGTATACACGAGGATGGCCTGTGAGGATACTACAGATAGAAACTGCATCTCCAGAAGGTGGGACATCATATTAAAGAACAAGCCAACGAACAAATACCAGACCTTCTATGATAACATGTCTGTGGAGCTCATCCTCCTGCCAGCTATAGGACTTTCTGATACGTGGCGCATGATATACAGAGTCACACCTAGCAAAAGGGAGATTGGAGCTGACATTACCGCTTCAGAAGTAAAGCTCTTTACAACGGGATGCTACTACAGGGCGCCAGGGTGGCTCGGTCGTCAAGCGTCTGCCTTCGGCTCAGGTCATGATCCCAGGGTCCCGGGATCGAGCCCCGCGTTGGGATCCCTGCTCAGTGAGGAGCCGGCTTCTCCCTCTGCCCCTCACCCTGCTCGTGCTCTCTCAAATAAATAAAATCTTAAAAAAAACCCAACAACACAGGATGATAATACAGTTATTCCTAATCACAACTGACTATGACAGAGTAAACATTGGAGGTCTATTTTCATATTTTACAGATATACAAAACTTTTACTTTTAATTGAGTGGATTACTCTGCTCAGGCTGTCATAACAAAATACCACACACTGAGTGGCTTGAACAGAGAAATTTATTTTCTTACAGTGCTGGAGGCTAGAAGGCCAAGCTCAAGGTGCCCGTAAGGTTAGTTTCTGGTGAAACCTTTCTTCCTGCCTTGCAGACAGCGCCTTCTTGCTGTGTTGTCACATGGACTTTCTTGTGTGTGAACTCAGAGAGAATCTCTGGTGCTTTTCCTCTTATGAGAACACCAGTCCTACTGGATTAGGGCATACCCTCAGGACCTCACTTAACCTTCAAGACCTCCTTAAAGATCCTATCTCTAAATATAGTCACATTGGGTGTTAGAGCTTCAACATAGGAATTTGGGGAAGGACACCGTTTCCTCCATAACACTGAGATAACACAAAGGCTCACTGGAAGTCCAGGTTTCTTTGTATCTAGCTGGCTTTGAACATCAATTCAGTGTAAGACTAGTCACCATATTCTGTTTGGAACTTCTGATGTGAAGTTTTATCCATTTCTGATTAGTAACACAGGGTGAAAATGGATGCAGTTGCTCCATAAATGTGGTTTGGTAGACAAATTATTTCTAAACAAAGGTCTTTGGAGAGCAGTAATTAAAGATACTCTTGGTGATTAAAAAAAGGTTGAGAGGGTTTGGAGAGAACATTAGCTGCATGAGGAGGTGAATTCAACTAAGAAGTCTCCTGAGATCACTTCCAGGCTTCAGCTCTAAGAATCTATGAATTCAGTCATACTCATAATACAATTTCATCCCCAAGAATGAAGAATTGTATGGCATAAAGAACCCAGTAAAATATACCAAAGCAGTCTTCTAAGAAGTGAGTATTGCTGCTAGATTTACAGAGAATACTGAAACTCCCGAGCCTGGTTGTGTACCTGTGGCAGAGACTGCCTGCCTGGATGCTCATCAATCCCATTTCCTCTTTCTGGGCAGGGAGACTCCATTTCCCAGCTTCCTTTATGTTTGGCCATGTGTTTAGGTCCTGGCCATTCAGAAGCGGATGGAAGTGAGATACAACACTTCTGAACTGCCCAGCAAACCATCTCCGTGATCTTTCATGATTTCTCTTCTCCTTTGGAAGTAAAAATGGAGGTCATATGTTGAAGTCACATGATACACAGAGCTTAGGTCCCATAGTAACCACTGGAAAGAAGCACCCAGGAAAATTCTCTGACTTTTTTGGGAGCAAGAAATAAATTTTATTGTGTCAATCCACTGAGATTTGGTGGTTGTTTATTATAGCAACTAGCAATAATTGTCCTTACTCATATAATACCAAGGACATTTTTTAAATTTTATTTTTTTAAAGATTTTATTTATTTATTTGAGAGAGAGAGTGCGCACAAGCTGGGGGCGGGGAGGGGCAGAGGGAGAGGGAGAAGCAGACTTCCGGCTGAGCAGGGAGCCTGATGCAGGGCTTAATCTGAGGGGCTTGATTCCAGAAATCCCGAGATCATGACCTGAGCCGAAGGCAGAAACTTAACTGACTGAGCCACCCAAGTGCCCCTATAATACTAAGGACATTTAAAAAATTTGGGACAACCGACTATATTTTATCTATTGAAACATATATACCATTGAAAATATACTAGACAAAAAATACAGGATTTCTAATTGTTTTAAGAAATCAAATGAATGTAGTTGCTATCCTGGTAACTTTTATCTCCGTCATCAGCAAGATTCTGACCAGAATTTTCTTTTTCTTTTTTTTTTTAAAGATTTTATTTATTTGACAGAGAGAGACACAGTGAGAGAGGGAACACAAGCAGGGGGAGTGGGAGAGGGAGAAGCGGGCTTCCTGCCGAGCAGGGAGCCCGATGCGGGGCTCGATCCCAGGACCCTGGGACCATGACCTGAGCCGAAGGCAGACACTTAACAACTGAGCCACCCAGGCGCCCTCTGACCAGAATTTTCTGAATCAACTATTTATTGTCATTTGCCACTAAGTGTACCTACAAATCACAATAAGGCTTTAGGCTTCCACCTGTTCACATCTTTGATACTACTGAGCATTGGGAAGCACTTTTCAAAAATGGATTTAAAAGCACTGATCAGGGGCGCCTGGGTGGCTCAGTCGTTAAGTGTCTGCCTTCGGCTCAGGTCATGATCCCAGGGTCCTGGGATCGAGCCCCGCATCGGGCTCCCTGCTCAGCAGAGAGCCTGCTTCTCCCTCTCCCACTCCCCCTGCTTGTGTTCCCTCTCTCGCTGTCTCTCTCTCTGTCAAATAATAAAAAAAAAAATCTTTAAAAGCACTGATCAGATGTCATGTGCACCTCCCCTGTCCCCTAAAATACATCTGATGAGAAATTCTGTACCTTCTGAATTCCATTCACCTGGTAAAACCAACAGTTTAGCTCAGGGATGGCAAATACGTTATATCTGATGTGTCTTCTCAGTGAGTTTGTAGTGGCCAGGCTGTGAAGGACTCCGAGGTAGAGCCTCAGATCACTGGAATCATCTTTGTCTGCCAAAGGCCAGAACACGTGGGCTAGAGGTGCATGTGTCCTGTACTTGCCATTGCCGGCTTACACTCTGTTTCTAAATATTACATTTCTGCATCCATCTGTCTACCTCAGATAGGATCCAGTCTGGATGAAAATGTTGAAACCCCAGTAACTCTAATTTGTCTGACTCATCTCCCATTACCAGTGAAGATGGAACTGTGTAAGTTCTGGTATCTAGAGTCTAGGGTTTGCAGACAAACTAATAGATTACATGCCTTCTATGAGATGATGGTTAAGTGTTAAGAAGTGAACATTATCATGTATTGTTGATGGAAATGTACGTTGTGATAAATTTTCTTTATATACTCTAGTAATACGTATCAAAATATAAAGTAGGTCAACAATTTGACTCAGTAATTGTACTTTTTGGACTTAACCCTAAAAATAAAATGAACATTTACATACAATGGTATCAGTTGTAGCCTTGTTTTTAACAGCAATATCTGTTATTAAAGGATTGGTTAAATAAGTTGTGATTCATTCACATGATGGAACACTGTATGGCCTTTGAATAAGATAAAGTAGACCAACATGACATGAAAAGCTGTCCATGATAAAATGTAAAGTGAAGAATGCAAGTTGTAAAATAATGTATGTTATGTTAATTTATCTAATATGCAGTTTATAGAGTAGTGCATATGCTGTTCTGTCTAGTATTTTTATATGCTGGATATAAGAATATACTGGAAATACATATCCCACATGTTAAAAGACAGTATATCTGTGGGATAGGATGGAAACAAAGAGTCAGGCATGATCTAGGTAACTTTACATTACATACTTATCTATGTGTTGTTCAATTTTTTTTTAATTAGCACATATAACCTTTTTTTAAAAAAGATTTATTTATTTTGAGAGAGAGAGAATGAACAGGAGGGGCAGAGGAAGAGAGAGAGAGAAACTCAAGCAGACTCTGTGTCGAGCACGGAGCCTGATGTGGGGCTTGATCTCACACCCCTGAGATCACAACCTGAGCCAAAAGCAAGAGTCAGTGGCTCAACCAACTGTGCCATCCAGGCATCCCACACATATTACATTCTTATCAGCAAAAGTAGTATAATCATTTTATTTTGAGTGGAATAAAAGAAACGCCAAAAGCTGATAATTCCTGTATTTTCTTTAAGATAAAATAAAAATGCTAAATGCAAGAATTCAAAAGCTCTTCTAGAAAATGCATAGGTATTCTAATATATGTCTAATATGTTTTAAAGTTTACCCAGAACTATAGAAAGATAATCAATACAAAGAAAATGGAAACAATAATGGTCCGCACTGGAAAGTCTGATTTTTAAATCAAATATAAGTCAGTAAACATAAAGTATGTGAAATAATGATAAGTGCTACAGAGAAAAAAAATTAAGGAAAGCAAGAAGATAAGATGCTTCCCTATTGGGGTGGGATTGAAATTTTAAATGGGGGAGGGGTGGTGAAGGAAGATCTCATTGAGAAGGTGAGGTGTGAGAAAAATCCAGAAGGAGGTGTGGGAGTGAGCTACATGGCTATCTGGAGAAAGATCGAAAGATGCAAAGGTATGAGGTGGGATTGTGCCATGGGTCTTCAAGAAATGCGTGTGGAGCAGAGGGAAGGAGTGGGGGTGGTAGGAGGTGAGGTCAGAGTGGTCTGGGGGCCAGGGACAGGTCACAAGGGGACTCCATTGTCAGAGTAAAGATGTTGGCTTTGCCCCTGAGTGAAATGGAGCCATTGAAAAATTTAAGTAGAAGAGTGACATTACTTGACCTACATTTCAATATCATCTATTTGTTTATTAGGTTGGAAATCGCCTGAGGAAAGGGAAGGGCAGAAGCCCGGGAATTAGTTAGAGGTTCTTGAATTTCCAGGTGTGGAATGAGGGTGGTTTGAAAGACAGTGTAGACCTTTAGGTGATGAAAAACCGTGGGATTCTAGAAATATTCTGTAGTTTTCCTTTGACTCTATGAGCGACTCCAGTTCCTTTCAATAAATTATTTTTCTCTGTAAAGTTAGACATTTTGGACCTTTATTCTTGCAATCCTAGAACCCTAACAGATTCAGAATGTCCATAAATAATAAGAAAAATAATGATCTCATAATACTGTGAGCTTGGGTAAATTAACCTATTTGCACCTCATTTCTTCATCTGTAATATAGCGAAGTATTAACAAGTTGAACCATATGAAACTGTCATTTTTGTAGGTCAAAATGGTCCAATATTGACTTGTTTATATGGCTTACCTCTAGAACCCACATTATTGGTTGTTGTGAGGATTAAATGAGCTAATACATGTAAAACACTTTAGATGGTGCCTAGGACGTTGTAAGAACAAACTAAGTGTTAGCTGTTACTGCTCTTATTATTATCTATGTTCTACATTTGCAACATTTTTTCACATTCATTTTCTGTGATAGCCTCTTGGGATAGGCAGGACAAGCAACATCACTCACATGTTTAAAAGAACTTTCTCCAGCACTTTAAAGGGTGTTTGCTCACCCATCATGTCGTTTGATTTTCAGAACAATCCAATGTCATATGTAGCACATGTTTTCAAGTCTGCTTTGCTTATTTAAATTAACTAATGAAATAAAAAAATGAGTAATTTGTACATAGTTGATATTTTTCCCCAATAGACAGACATAAAATTATTATGTGTTATCCTGACACAGACATTTTAATTGATGAGATGTACAAAAGCAAAATTTGGAACTCTTAGTCTTTAGGATGTAGTTCAATGATGATATCCTTCTTGAGAAATCTTATAATTCCTGGGGACACATTTTGTTGCTCGGTCCTCCAGGCTCCATAGCTCTTTGCTCATATCTGTTTGTAAAGCAGTGTTTTGTGAATAGTACATGTAGTATTGCAGTCATTCTGTTTATGTGTCTTCTCTCCTCTGCTTCAATTCCTTATTTATCTCTGATTTCTCTACCGCTAGCATAGTATCCTGCACAAAGTGGCTGCCAAGTAAATGGTTAAAAAATTAAGGAACTAAGTGAACAAATGAATTAATGATTATTTTCTCTGTTTTATTCATTAGAAAACCAAAACCCTGGATAGTGAAGTAGATTGCCCAATTTCACACAACTACCAAATGAATAAGCTAGGAGTCAAGGCCAGGTTGCACAAATCCATGTCCAGAATGCCATCAAATGTGGCATAAAGCTTCACACCAAAATGAAACCGTGGTGTGCTCAGCCTTGAATGTGCCTACCAGACGAAAACCTACCCCAGATGGCATATCCAATTTAATCAACATCACCTGTGAGCCAAACTGAACAGTAAATGTTAAGACAGGATCACTAATAATGGGGACCTGGAATGTAGCCAGAATTAAAACAATGATCTGCTTAACAATCCCTCTGGGCTGGATGCATGTGGAGAATGGATAAATGCTGGATATCGAAACAGCTGTTCTATGGCAAACTGAAATGGGGCAATCGTAGATAGCAAAGGGAGAAGAAACACTTGAAACTTGTCTTAAATGAAGGAGTGCTTTAAATAGTATGTGACCTGGCTGTGGCCTCTTAAGAAGCAAGCACCTCATACAAACCACCCTGGCAGGCATCTCTAGAGAATGAGGTAACTTTAGGTGAGCAAAGACTATGGAATTAGAAAAGGCAATGACAACTGGTACCCATCAGTTCCCAGTATGCATAGACCATATTAGTCCAAACGTCATCTTGGGATATGAAGATCAGTGCTGCAAAGGAAAATTCCATATGTCACCACCTCTATAACTTTGCCTTCTAAACACGATCATTTCCCATAAGGTCCTTATAGGCATTGCATAAACTACCCTATTTTTCTTACACTGCCTAATTATTTTAAGATTATTGTCTTTTCAATACAGTCACAAATTGCCTTAGATCAGAAACCAAAGCTGATGTTCAAAACACTTACCAACCAGACACAGACATAGAATAAACAGCGGGTCAGCCTGACACAGTCTCGGCTTGCACCAGGTGCCCTCCTTCTTTTGGGTTGATGACTCTACACAAAGAAGTGGGGTAAGACCACATACACACAGTGTTCTTGGAAAGGACTTCTTGACTGATTAACTCCCCAAGTTCATTTCTATACCTGTCTGTCATTTGGGGAAATCCCCTATCAGTGTGTCTTTATCAGCCATACAACTGTATTAAAATAAGCATGTCGATTACAGACCAAGGTCTAAGAATAAGGGGACAACCAAGTAAGAAATCAGTTGTCCAAAAACAAAAATTCATGTACTCAATAGTCATTTTAAAATGCATACTCTGCATCGCTGTGCTGATATTTGGGAATATAGAGATAAAAACAACTGTGCTTACTTTTCAGGAGCATATAGGTTAGTAGAAATACAAATTTTACCACTGCTATCACCAACTATAATATGACCAAATGTTTTAAGAATCAGTTCCGTGTAATCATTATAACAGCTACAAGATCACGCTAGGGTGGGTAAGTGCAGTTGAATTTCATGTGTATAAACATTGGATCATCTCACCCAAACTTCTCAGTATGGGAATTTCTATCACAGCTTCTCCAAGAGGTGGCTAGCAGATTTGTCGGACCACTTATAATACTGGGCAGAGAAGCCATTGTATAAGAGAAGCTACACGTTTTTAAGAGAATGAATTTTAAAAAGCACTTTGCAAGATACACTACAATTGTGGATTTTCCCACATAACCTTCTGTAAGTCACTCACTAAGGATTCAGGTAAACTAGATCTTAAGATCGGAAGTGATTTTGAAACTTATAGCCGAAATATCTTCTGCTTTTCACCCTTAGATATAAAAGGGTTATCTAGTGAAACTTCCACTAATTCTGAAGAACGCTATGATAACACTTGATGAAAGGCACTTATGCAGTAAGAAAACTTCAGAAAAGTAAAGGACATCTTCATCCATTGTCCCTTGTCTTTATTTAGTTGGGTTATTTGATCTTAGTTGATAAATTGCTTACCAACCCAGTCATTTAGGTTGAACAAAAACTGTTAGTACTCCTAAACCATTTTGAGGTGGGCAAACTTTTATTGGTTATGTACTAAACTCTGATACTCTAGTAAGATAGATATAGGACGAGACAGATACTATCTCAACTCTCCAGGAACTTAGAGTTAGATCAAGAGAGACAGACACGTAAGTAGACAAGAGCAACATGAAGTGATCCACATCTGTGAGAGAAGGTACCAGCAAGAGTCAATGTGTGTCACCAAGAAGAGTGCTCAGTTTTCTTTTCCATGTCGGCTGGCCTTCACCAACATAACCATGTTCCAAAGAGAGAAGAAAATACATTTTTTTTTTCTCCGATGAGATAGCTCTCTGGGACATATCCAACCAATACTCCTTGTATGTAAACCACTTAATTAGTATGCTCTTCTATGTTTATAGCTTTCTGATGGCTATTGTCGGATTCATATGGACAGTTTGAATATGTTCCCGAAGAACTCTAACAAGTTTCAGACAAGTACTAAGGTCCTTGATGGGTAAACTATTAGAAACCACCTAAAGTGGAGTAACAGAGTATCTTAGCTACGTCATTAGGACTATTTCTGTTGGATCTATATCATCTATGTTGAAGCATCTCATAATTTGAAGAAAATGCGTGGCTAGATAAGAGTGATCGGAACTGCTTTCTACCCCCACCACACCCCACGTTATTTGTTTGGTCTCTGAGATACCTTTCAGGTTCACCAGAATAATTCTCTCGTGTCTCTGACCCCGTTTGGTGTTGCTACCAATGAGACTCCAACTCTAAAGCCGCTTAATAAGGGCACCGCAGTGTCACATTACAGAGAACCCATGTCAAGATAAAGGTTCACTAACTTGAAGCAACTTACGGAAGTAGAACCTTCAGGTGTGTGTGTGACCATGAGGAGAAGGAGAAGTTGCGTTCTGTGCCGTTGAATGGTATCAAGGACAGGCTCCTTCCTTGATATGCCAACAGAGAAATTTTGTTAGCAGTATTCTGTGAACAAAACACTTAAGAGAATGTATGTATACAATAGTTTAAAAAAAAAGGGTTACTGACACAGATGCCAATTTGGTGGGGCATATGGAACATTTACACTTGCCTTTTTCTTTCTTTCTTGCTACAGCTGGTGCTGATTTAGTATGTGAAATTTTACTAGCAGGAGTGCTAATCAAGACCGAGATTCTGTAAGGATTTAGTCATTTATGTAGGGGAAACTACGGGTATCATTAAAAAGTAGAAGATCATCTTATGGAAAAGCATTATCGTTATCAACCTCATTTTTAAACTAAACAGACACAATGGTACTGTAAGTATCACTTTCGCAGCCGAAAAAGTCAGAATGTTTTCCAGATAATGTTCAAAGAGGATGGCACCCACAGTTTAAAGTTTGGTCATGTCAGAGCAATGCAGAAGGGTGAGCAGTTTAACAGTTAGTCGCTTAACTTTTCTGCGCCATGGTTCAGCAAAACTGCCTTTTGGAAACATGGGTTTTTAAGGAACGAAATGTAATTGTAATGCTACAGAAGGTGAATGCGTTTTCCTGAATCGTCTGGGGGACTTTGGAGGGTAGGGGAGAAGTGGAAGGGCTTTGGTTTCTCCCTTATTTTGTTGAATAACAAGTTGTGCAATCGGAGGCCGAGCTTCCTATTTTAATCCCACCGATCATACAGGGGTTGAGAGAGAAATTAAGTTAAAAAAAAAAAAAATCTTTCCCAAGTGGCCACAAAAGCATCGCTGGTGCATTAAATCTGTTGTACAGGTGGCTTGGTGGAGCTGGAGACCTGCACAGGGTAAACTATTAGAAACCACCTCAAGTGGAGTAACAGGGTAAACAAGACATCTGCTGCCCGAGGAAACTTGCAGTGTGGCGGAGGGGGGTTTGCAGCCCCCCGTGGAAGGGTGCCAGTCGCCCAGGGCTTTCGCTTCCACAGAGGAACCGAGAGCCTGGCTGGAGCTTCCGACGAGGCGGTGCGTCCTTCCCGGCCTCCTCGCTGGGTGAGCATTGGAAGGACACGGAGGGCCCGCAGCGCGACCCCAGTTAGATGCTGTGGGGCGAGTTGGGGGTCGTTTTGGTAATGGTTCCAAGGGCTCCGTCCGTCAGTATGACCACCGGCGCGGGCCTGCCGTCAAGCCATTTTTATTTTATTTTCAGGTTTGATTTCTATGACTCACTGGAAGTTGTTTTTTATTTTCCTGATTCGTGCCTTCAGTGTCCTCAGAAGAGGTAAGTGAAAAGTGACGTTTGTTACAATGCGAGCCGCAAAATATTTTATTGTAAAATAATGAATGGTCATAAATGTTTTGGACGGTTGGTTTAATTGTTTTAGAATATTTTGACACACGTATGGCACTTTCAGAAGCAGAATACATGTTATGACTTATAAATAACTTTTTACTAACTAATTAAAATTCATTTATTGAGTATTACCAAATAACCAACAACTATGTTAAAAAACAGAAGGGACAAAGATTGTATAACACAATCCATAGCCCTTGCTCAGAATCATGAATATTTTAAAAATTAATTAGTAAATCTCTTAATTATTTTTCTTTACCCGGGCTTTAATAACATTTTTACTATGAGCGTGACCATCTGGGCTATCTGATTAAAACTGGAAAAGTCGAAGACCTATCCTTAAGTACACGGAGAGGAAAGGATGAGTAGGTTCGCGCTGAGGTGTCAAATTTTAAAACAACTGACACTAACTTCCTCTTTTCTCTTCCATCTGTAATAGTGCCTAGGAAATGAAGTTTCAAGAGAGAAAAGAAAGGGCGGCTACTTAACGGGATATTTGGTTACTTAAACACTCCAGAGGGTAATACAATTCTTTTTGAAAATGGCAAAAATTGGGTTAAAGACCGAGTATTTTGGGCCATTTGTTTACAGACATACAATTTAAACTGTAGTGATTTCTAAGTGCCAAGAAGTCCCCTTTAAAAATTCTGTTAGGCCATGCTGAAGGAAGTTCTTCTTATTTCTGAAATTGTACCTGATGAATATTGGTAGAGACTTTCCTTAGGGAGGCAGCCATTCAGGTGGAAACATTTGTGATCGGTTCTAGGGTGCAAAAAACCATTCCTCCCCCTTCAAACTATCTTAAATTTATCCTTAATCATTTATTAGGTTGTCATACTTATGAGCAATAAGGAAAAATAAAATGCCTTATTTGAAAAAGGAACAGGTATTCACTCTCTTTAAGATATATCAGGTTAGTCAGCTGAAGCATAAATTAGGATGGTCTACAAACTGTTAATGGTGACAGCAAGCATATGGCAAATTTGAACTGTCTGCAGGTCAACTTTTACTTTTGCTTTCCAAATGTCTGTCAGTCATTGTTAGGATCTAAACCCATGTGTTAATGGGTGGAATTCAACAATATGAAATCGTTCAGTAAATTCTTGGAACAAGCAAAATTTTTTTGTCTTTATCTGTCATATTCAACCTTCCCTGATAGCAACTTTACACAGTTTTGCACAGAAAGAGAAGGTCTTCTGAAGAGTACTGTTGCCTTTGCTTTGCTCAGTGAGGAAAATGATATATAATCATATGGAGTATGTGTGTGTGTGCGTGTGTGTGTGCGCGCGTGTGTGCATGGGTGTGCGTATGTGTGAATGTGAATGTTTATATATACGAATTAATTGGTTTCTCAAAGAACCAAGAAGGTGCTCAGATTGGGACATTTGCCAGCATTATGACTTTCCCTGTTGCTGTGATTGTACCTTTGACTGTGGCAATAGAAAGCCACCTTTTAATTTCTCCCCTTCCATCAGAGTATCCTTGCTTTCTAAAGCCCGTAATGTTTGTGGCACTGAAGACCAATGACAGTGTGACCATAATGTAGTATTCTGCCAGAAATAGTAATGAGAGGAGCAAGCAAGTGTAGCTGGGATGAAAAATGAAGTGGAGTTCCCAGGACAGATAGAGAGTGGGTTATGGACAAAGATGTGAGAAAAAGAAAGGGAGGAACAGAAGGGAAGATTTGAAATATGAGAGTCTTGAGACTGGCAAACCAGCAAACATCCAAAGAGAGAAAAGCACTGACCTCGTAAACCTTTTCTGAATGTGCGTGCAAAGGTGGGTGTACCACAAGGAGCTGGAGCTGCCTTAATTTTGAAACACTTCCTTCAGAACTTCTCTAGTTCTGCCTCTGAAAAGATTATGGAACCAAACGTTGGAATAGAGAAATGCTGCTCTTTTTGTCCAGGGCTGGAAGAATTCTGATCACATTAAAAAATCACTTGTTAAAATAAAAGCCTAAAGTTGTCCCAACTTGAAACACCTCAACATAAAGTGGTCTTGACTCAGTTGAAGAATATATTGGAGTCACCTTCATCTTTAAGAGATCTATTGAAACGGGACTGTGTTACCTTTACTATTGATTTTCTTATTAACAATTCATTCATTTGTATTAAGCTTTGTATATTTCCAAAGTATGTATCTCATAAACGGAGGCATTGGGATTCAATTTTTTTAAATCCTCATTTTATAAATTTGAAAGGGAAAAATCTTTAGAACATTATTAGAATCTCAAAAATATGAAAATAACTTGAAGTGACTCAATCAAATTTTCAAGATACCATGTTCTTGGTTTCCCAAAGATTGAAACTTCCATCCGATTTCCCTTGGACTGAGAATGTTATCTTAATGACAATGGTGCCAGCACATGGTAGTCACTCAATAAATGTGTGTGAACTAAACCTAATATTCCCATTACAATGAAGTAGATAGAAATAGGTTTTAATTCTAAAACTGTCATTTAATTGCACTTTCTTAGCTTATTTTCCTCATATTTAAAATCAGGAATAATGACTCTTATCTTGCGCTGCTTCTGTATGTGCTGGTAAATATCTCACAACTTGACCATCCTCCCCCCACTAGATAGATAGATAGATAGATAGATAGATAGATAGATAGATAGATAGATAGATAGATAGAATAGAATAGATGATAGATAGATGATAGATAGACCTGGTGTGTAGCTTCTTCCTG
Source organism: Mirounga angustirostris (assembly GCF_029215605.1). Classification (NCBI taxonomy): domain Eukaryota; kingdom Metazoa; phylum Chordata; class Mammalia; order Carnivora; family Phocidae; genus Mirounga; species Mirounga angustirostris. The sequence goes on along the minus strand of NW_026991711.1, from coordinate 110,667,675 downwards.
TTGTCATAGTGTCAATATTCTCACCATGGACAATTTCAAGCTACCAACATGACATCACTGAGTGCTGAATTGGGAAGAGCTGTGTATGATCCACTCTTGTGGTTTGATAGAAGCCAGCTCCCAATACACCACTGCATGGCTTTAAGTTTATGGTTTGATTTGATGGAATTGCTCTTCTGTGCTACCATAATTTGGAACACTAAGGATATCTTAAGAAATTGTAGTTTAGTAGATGCTGTTGGGTCTCTTGCATGCTGTGATATATCCATTTCCTAGCTGCTATAGTGTAGGCTGATAACGATGCACAGATGTCCCCTTCTCTGCAGAATTGTCCTGGACCAATGAGGACCAGGAGATATTGCATGCAGGAAGGCTACACACCCACCTCCAACTCTCGCCCTCCTGTGATGGGCTATAGACATTGACTGTTTGACACAGGGTAGAAAACTGCTAACCTTTTGTCTCAAGCTGTGACCAACTCTGCGGTACCATTTCTGCTCCAGAGCTTCTTATGGGAACAGACTGAAGCCAAGACCATATCCTCTCTTGGTTCTTTCCTCTGCCCTGCCCTGCCTTGCCTCTCTCAATAAATAACCAAAGAAGAATCCTCTTCTTAGCCTGCTTCCAGGGCACAAAATCTAAGATAGTTGAAAGCAGAAGTGGTCTTAGGAAGCAGTTGTAAGGGTGGAATTCTGAAGCTGGATTCCTTGTTGGCTAGATGGCAACCAATGTATGCCCCATCACTCATGGTAGGGGGCATAGTGATCATCCCAGGTACACTGTGGCAGTGCCATTGCTATGACTTTTATCTGTGAGGAACAGGGATGGAGTACATGTGGAAGAGATATAATAACTGGTAAAATGTCTTAAGTATTTGAGAGCTATGGGGAAAATAGTATCTGTAAGGACTGTGGAACTGGGTGGCTGTTGCTAGGTGCTGTTGATTCAATAAAGAAAGAAAATGACCCACTTAGATCTATTAACTACCAATTTAAAGCAAATTGTTAGAAGGCCTTCTGTAAGCATTTGAGGCTCTCATCTTCTGTAGTTGAAGGATAGACACAGCTAACAATTAGACAACTCTCAGTCATCCTATACTTATTGGTAGAAGAGGGCTACATCCTCAGTCTAGACAGTTCTGTGTAAAAATTAGGCCCTGATAAGAAGCAAATGAGATCCTGAGACTTTGAATCTGCCAATTCCCCTGAAACCTTGGGTTCTATAGAAGACTTACTTCTTGTTGGAAGATAGAAATTCTCCTCTTGCTTGAAAACTATGAAGAGACCTCAAATGAGACTGACCCCATACAAGACAATGGTTTTGCTTCTCAGATCTTACCCCATCTCTCCTTTTGGCCCCAGACCTATAATAATGGCTAAATCTCAGATTAGGCTGACTGAGAAAAGGATAGAGATTTGTGAGGCTTTATTAGCACATTCCAGAAAGAGCCCATTAGAGTGTTGGGTCAAGTAGGGAGAGGGGAAGAAAAGTAGGGAGAGGGGGAGAAAAAGCCAGTCAAGGGAGAACTTGTTGATATGGGTCATTCACCCATGATACAGGGTTTAACACCCTGGCAAAGGTCTGAAGGATAGTTCTAATATACTGTTGGGATTGTTTTTGGAAGCTAGGTAAAACTGATGGTCTACAATAAATGAGGCAGAAGTCCTAGAACCTCTATGGAGCCCGGTGGAAGAAATTGTGGAGGAAGGGATCCCAAGGCTCAGAGAAGAAGGCATGCTACAATGAATCTACCACATAAAGCTGAAAAATATATTGACTGACTGAGTTCTTCACAAGGGCTGGAGGACATTCAGTTTACCAAGGAAATAAGGGATGTATTGGTGGTGATGGGGATACCAGGGTCTTTAAGGAGCCCAGTGGTAGAATGTCCTCTGCAGTCTCAGGCTAATTGTAGGGGGATGTTGTCAAAGAACTGATCTTGGTAACAGTGGGGAGGATAGGATCCCCAACGAGGAGAAGCCAGGTAGCAACACTTAACTGTCAGAAACAAGGTGGCACAATTACCATAGTGAGGAACAAGTTCATAATGGCAGGAAGAAGAACCTGACCCTTGGGAACCTATGTGAATGGCTCATAGAACATGTTTTTAGAGACAAGATAGATGGGTATCCAACGGCATCTTGCATTTATTACCACTATGAGAGAAGCACATTTGGTAGGCATCTTTGGGTTTGGAAGCAGCATAGCCTGCACTTGGGAATACTATAACTCATTTCTGGGATGACTGAGAAGGATTCTAGCTTTGATTAGGTCTTAGGCTCTGGTGCAAGTATGCCTGCTCCTTGGGCCAATGACATGGCAGATTCCATGGTAATAGAGATATCTATGGAAGAGAAAGACAGCATGTGGAGCCTCTGGTAAGGACCAATAGGTGAGTCACAGAGAAGCTCCTAGGGATTTAGAGCAAGACCAGATCATCGGCAGCAGAGAACTATATGCCATTTGAAAAGCAACTCCTGGCATGATACTGGGCCCTGGTGGAAATTGAGCTTCTAAACATAGGACATCCAGTGACCATGTAACCAGAATTTTCCATCATAGGTGAGTATTATCAGACCCTGATACAGTAATACCCCTTGAGGAGACCAACAAGCTACTTGCTGGCAGTTGACAACATCAGATCCTTTGTACTATAGAAAGTGCAGTGTTTCATCTTAAGTGAGATCCTCTCATGCTCCAGGTCTGGGTTTGCATTTTCTGCTTGCTGGTCATTGGTCGGCACCACTATCTGAGGGTTCACTGAGTGCCTGGCTTATTGACAAGCAATACTGCATAACATTACCTTGGAAAAAGGGACCACTTCACAGCCAATGAAGTGTGGCAGTTGGCATATGACTGTGGAGTATACTGCATGGCTTCTTGAAGACATAGGTAAAGCTAAGGGGCTGGCTTAGAGATGACACACTAAAAAAACGGGGTCCTATTCTTCAGGATGTGCTCTACAACTGCAACTGAAACCATTATATGGTTCTGTGGACTCAATAGGGAAAATACGTGGGTCTGGAAATTTAGAGGTGGAAGTAGAAACAGTCCTCCTTCTCATCACTCCTAGTAACCTGAAGTCCTTGTTCTTAGATGAGGATGCTTCCATCATGGATCATGGAACTCAAAGCCATGGCTGCCACCACATCACTTATGACAGCAGGTCAGCAAGCGAGGAAGGTTACCATCCTGGCAGGAGTAATTGACCATGATTATGCATGATCATGAGAAGGTAGGCCTGCCACTCCCTAAAGGGGACTATGTGTACCTCTCCTGCTCATTGTCAAAAACAAGTACAGTAGTTATGGCTTGAGAAGGACACAGAAACAGATTTCAGAGATGAGGACTTAGGTCAAACCACCAGACAAGCCACCTGGACCACCTCTCCAAGGCGGGAGAGGGTAATAAGTAAAGGAGAAAGGGGGTGAACATCCAAGCTACTGACTTGGAGTCCACGGATGCAGTGGGGGTTGGAGTTTGTTCCACTAACTTTGCTCTTGTAAGTTTTCCCAGAAATGCTGTCCAACCAGAATCCTGAAGAAGCTGTGCCTACATGGAAATACTTGTCCATCCACAGAAATTATGTTGCCTAGTATACGGGATTTTACAAAGTCTCCTCTATGCTGTGGTCTATGGTTTTTGATAGACCTTTGCCAAATTGCTTAGCTCAGGCTTCGGAGTGTGTGAGTGTGTGTGCTAGTGCTTGAGTGTGTGAGTCTGTATGTTTTAGACATGAGAATGTTTGCAGTCTTGATAAGCGCTCAATGATAGTCAAGGTTGCTGGACTAGGTATGGAATCATGCCAGATGGCCCTCCTACAGGTTCATGCCATCCAACTTCAGCTGGACCCTCATGGCTCTTCAGCATTTTGTCCCTGTTTTTTCCCCCATTATATTTCCCAAAGCTGCTGTTCCAAAGCCTTCCTGCTCCTCAAGTCCAGAAAACCATTCCTGTGCATTTCATACTAGCAGATGACCTCAGAACCTACTTTACGTGATTGAAGCTAACTACTGTAGACTCTAACTTCTTCTTCCTTGCTTGGCTTTGGTAACACTGTTTTCTCTGGGTCTATCTTTCCATCACTTACTCCTGTTCTACCTTCCACCCTTCAAGTAGAGCTTCCCTACAGTCCTCTTTGGTCATCATCACCACCGTAATAATGAGCCAGGCACAAAACACATCAATACCCTCTCATCTATTCTGTCAATGATATGTTCATAAGGTTTCTTTTTTAAATCTGTACTCACTTGGCATTGTTGAGGTTAGAACTTCATTTTCTTCCTCCTAGATAAAATAGTAGCCTATGGTGTTTCTCTTTTTCATATCCACTAGAATAATCTTTCTAAAACATGTATTTGATCCATTTTTCCCCCACTGAGACTTTCTTTTTGTTTTTACTTTTTTTGTAAATAAAATGTTTTTGATTTTATTGTGAATACAATGCTTTGTATTGTGAAATATAGCATACTAGAAGAATGTATATAGTATACAAGTAGCATTTAATAAACAATAAAATGATCATTGCTCACAACTCAGCCTAAGAAATCAGGTACTACCTTTGCTTTTGAAAGCCTCTGTTTTGTTAGTTCCTGCCCAATTGCATCCCCCTTTCTCTGTCCCAAAGGTACCCACTATCCAGAAATTATGTTAGTTTTTCCCTTGTTTTCCTTAGTTTACCATCTGGGAATATATATTAATCTATATAGAGATTATATATGTATATATTTATACAAAATGTATATCTCTTTGTTATTTCATTTTGCCTGTTTTTGAACATTATGTAAAAGGAATCAGAATATATTATTCCATAACTTGGTATTTTCATTCACATTATGTTTTTGAGATCCATTTATGTTGATGCATTTGTCTGCAATTTGTGTTTCACTGTTGCATAATACTCCATTTCAAAAATACATTCCAATTTATTATTGTATTCTATTCTACTGTTTTGGGGCATTTGGATTAATTTGTTGTTGCAAAAAAGTTTTACTAGAATTGTTTTTGCATAAGTTTCCTCATGTTCCTGTCTTTAAGAATTTCTCTAGGATATATATCTAAAAGTGGTATTGTTGGGGCACCTGGGTGGCTCAGTTGGTTAAGCGTCTGCCTTCGGCTCAGGTCATGGTCCCAGGGTCCTGGGATCGAGCCCCGCATCGGGCTCCCTGCTCAGGAGGGAGCCTGCTTCTCCTTCTCCCTCTGCCTGCCCCTCCCCCTGCTTGTGCTCTCTCTCTCTCTCTCTGTGTCAAATAAATAAATAAATAAATAATCTTAAAGAAAAAAGAAATAAAAGTGGTATTGTTGGGTATGCACAAACGCACCTGTACCAGGCAATTTCCACATTGTTTTTTATTTCAATTTTTTATTTAAATTTTAGTCCAAATTGTTTTCTAAAGTAGTTTTAACCACTTTATTCTACATCACTAGTGTATGACAAGTATCTCTAGTCCACATATTACCAATACCTGGCATTTCCAGATTTTTGACTTTTTACTGGTCTGCTTGGACATGACATTGTATTTCATGGTAGTTTTAATACACATTGCCTTGATTACAACTGACATTGAGAAATTTTTCCTATACTTACTCTCCATTCATCTTCTGTGAAAAACTATTCATTATATCTTTTTCCCATTTCTATGGGTTGTTTGACATTTTCATTTTAATTCATAGGGTTTCAAAATTTATTCTGGACAGCAGCAATCCTTTATCACTCTTTTCCGTTTTGGTTTATGTTTTTGTTTACTTTAAAAATTATTTATTACCCTGAAGTGTTAAGTGTATTTTCCTGTGTACTCTGTTAGAAGTTTAAAGTCTTGCTTTTGCCCTGTAAGTTTGTGATCCATCCTGAATGGATTGCTCATGTGTTCACCATGTTCCCAGAACCCCATATGGATCATCAGTTGTCCTGGCATAGGTTAATGATAAATTCATCCTTCTGCTACTGATTTGCAATACTATTTCTCTCTATATCAAGTTTCCACCTAGGTGTGTAGATCTGCTTCTGAAATCTCTGTTCTATTCCACTTGTCTATAGGTTTATCTCCACATAAACCTAATCTTGCACTGTCTCAGTTACTATATATTTGTAGCAAGTCTTGCTATCTGATAGGTCAAGTCCCCCCCCTGGTTATTATTCTTTAGATAAAAATTTCTTCAGACTATTCTTCAACTGTAGAGAAAAATTTTATTCATTTAGAGCTCCATCTCTCACCCTTTAACCTAGTTTTAAAATTATTTATAGTTCTTTTTTGCATTAGTCTTCTAAATAATCTAGGGGGGAAAAGGAGGAAAAAAATAGGAGTTTCAAACCAAATATGCATTACAAATTACTTTGTGGATTGGCTCTGTGTCCGGGCACTCCTTTGATGCTTAGCCTGGCTATTTAAAACTCGGCCTTACTCCTTAACTTCCCACTCATGTGGAGATTGAAGGCTCACCAGCAATGGAAGCTTAGGTCTTCTGAGGCCTTCTCTGACGTACATCCCAACCTGGCCGTGTGTATGTCATTCTTCATTCCCTGGTCTACATGGAAGCTGTTCAAATCCCTATCCCTATATTTATCCCCTTTCCCATCCTCTGCCTTTCCAGACTTCTCAATATCCATTGCTTGTCCCCAGTATTTCCCTTGCCCAGCCCCCCGCCAGGACCTATGCCTTTAAAAGTTTTGCAAAAAGCTGCCCGGGAAGCCACCCCAGCCCTGGGAAGGCTCCAAATTGGGTGAAACAAAGGGAAGTCTTTACGCTGGTCATTGAGGAAACTGCCAGACCTGTGGAGACCCCAAAGCACAGTTCTTTGAGAGTAAGGTCAGTATTGGTCCTTCCAGCACTAGCAATGGGCATGAGGCGGGTGTACAGGACCCACCTCGTGCTGCAGATCTGAGGTGTGGGAGTGGGAGGGAGGCACTTTAAAATGCCACAGCACTCTCTCCCTACAAAGCAGCAGTGTCTTTCTTCACCCAGATTATCCTCGGGTTGTAAGTTCTTGATTGGATTTCCGTGTTCTTCTAGAGTTCATTCTGACAGTTTTTGCCAGCTCATTAGTTGCTTTTGAAAAAGGACGGAGCCTGGTAGTTCCTACTTTGCCATTTTTGATGATGTCCCTGCCCCATTAGCCTATTCTTAGGGTCTTTGCTTTTCTGTATCCCTTTTGGAATCAGTTTGTTAAGTTCCATGAAAAATCTGGTTTTTTTTTTTCAATTAAACTTTTTATTTTGAGATAATTGTAGATTTAAGTGCAGAAATAATACAAAGATGCCATGTCTTCTTTACTCGGTTTTCACCGATGGTTAACACCTTGCAAAAGTATAGTACAATATCCCAACTGGAATATTGACATTAATACAGTCAAGATCTTTAATCATCTATTATCACAAGGGCTACTCGTGTTGCTCCTTTTGAGCACATTCAACCTCCCTCTCATCTTCACCTCCTTCTTAACCCCAGCTAACCACTAGTCTGATCTCTATGTCTATGATTTTGTCATTAAAAAAATTTTTTTTTCAGGGTACAGGTCTGTGATTCAACAGTCTTACACAATTCACAGAGCTCACCATAGCACATACCCTCCCCAATGTCCATCACCCAGCCACCCCATCCCTCCCACCCCCCACCACCCCAGCAATGCTCAGTTTGTTTCCTGAGATTAAGAGTCTCTTATGGGGCGCCTGGGTGGCTCAGTCGGTTGAGCGACTGCCTTCGGCTCAGGTCATGATCCCAGGGTCCTGGGATTGAGTCCCACATTGGGCTCCCTGCTCTGAGGGGAGCCTGCTTCTCCCTCTCCCATTCCCCCTGCTTGTGTTCCCTCTCTCGCTGTGTCTCTCTCTGTCAAATAAATAAATAAAATCTTTAAAAAAAAAAAGAGTCTCTTACGGTTTGTCTTCCTCTCTGGTTTCATCTTGTTTCATTTTTCCTTCCCTTCCCCTATGATCCTCTGTCTTGTTTCTCAAATTCCTCCTATCAGTGAGATCATATGATACTTATCTTTCTCTGATTGACTTATTTTGCTTAGCATAATACCCTCTAGTTCCATCCATGTCGTTGCAAATGGCAAGATTTCACTTTTTTGATGGCTGCATAATATTCCACTGTGTGTGTGTGTGTGTGTGTGTGTGTGTGTGTGTGTGTACCACGTCTTCTTTATCCATTCATCTGTTGATGGACATCTAGGCCCTTTCCATAGTTTGGCTATTGTGGACATTGCTGCTATAAACCTTGGGGTGCATGTGCCCCTTCAGGTATGATTTTGTCATTTTAAAAGTAGTATATAAATGAAATTATACAGCGTACTTCCATTCCTTTTCTTCTTCTTCTTCCTTTTTAAAATATTTTATTTATTTATTTGACAGAGAGATAGCACAAGCAGGGGGAGTGGCAGAGGCAGAGGGAGAAGCAGGCTCCCCACCGAGCAGGGAGCCCGATCCGGGCTCGATCCCAGGACCCCGGGATCAAGACCTGAGCCGAAGGCAGACGCTCAACCCACTGAGCCACCCAGGCGTCCCTCCTTGTCTGATTCTAAGAATCTCCCACACAATGTGAAATAGAAGTAGTGGTAGAAAACGATCCTGTCACATTCCTGATTTGAAAGATAATCTATATGACTGTTGCCAGAGGTACTCCTATAAATACTCTTTATTCAGTTAAAGAAGATCTCTTCTATTCCTAGTTTGCTAAGAATTTTATTCTGAATGGAGGCTTCATTATATTGAATGCTTTTGCTGTACCTATTGGGGGGATTTTGATTTTGATTTTCTCCTTCAATCTTTAGTATAATGAAGTCATCTCGTAGTTTGCTAATGTAGCTTTGAATTTGTGAAATAAGCACAACTTGGTAATAATGTATTATCTTTTTTCGTATATTCCCTGGATTTAGTTTGTCAAAATCCTTTTTCATGTGAGATTGGCTCATAATTTTCTGTTTCAGACTGACTCCGCATGGTTTTGGTGTAAGAGATATGCTAGTCTCACCAAATATGTTAGATAGTATTTCTTCTTCTTTTCGTCTCTAAAAAAGTGGAATAATCTGCTTCTTGACAGCTTGGTAGAATGCATTAGAAGGAGTATTTCAAGGAAGTGTTTTCCTTTGCAGGAAATTTTAAACTGCTTTTTTAGTTTATTGAGAGGGTACTAGGTGATTCAGATTTTTCTAGGTCTTTGTAAGTATGTTTGGTTACACATTTTTCTAGATTTTTTTTCTATTTTATGGAATCACTCAAATTTACTACAATAAAGTTGATATAATATTCTCCAATCTTTTTAGTATATGCTGCATCACTAATTAAGTCCCCCTTTCATTCCTCATATTATATATTTTGCATTCATCTCTCTTTTTTTCTTGATTGTTTTTGAGAGAGATTTGTTCCTTATTAGTCTCATTATGCAACTAACTTTTGGTTCTACTGATGCTCTGTATTATCTTTGACTTTCCTTTTTTGAAAATATTTTACTTATTTATTTGAGAGAGAGAAAGAGCGAGAGTGAGCACAAGCAGGGTGAAGAGCAGAAGGAGAAGCAGACTCCCCACTGATCAGAGAGCCTGACGTGGGACTCTATGCCGCCGGGACTCCAGGATCATGATCTGAGCTGAAGGCAGACGCTTAACCGACTGAGCCACCCAGGCGCCCTATCTTTGACTTTCGTATAGTTATTTTCTGTTATTTTATTGTTTCCTTCTATTTGCTTTGCTGTGTTCATGCCCATTGCTGCCTTGGCCTCAGGTTTGTGTCACGTCACTAAAGCATGACTCATTGAAATTTAGCTTCTATCACCAGCAGATGCCTCAGGCTCAAAGATCATCCAAATCTCATTAGCCTCTTGGATTATTTTGCCATTGGTTCCTGGGTAGTCCTTTATTGCTACAAAAGCTCATTCAGGCATTACAAAAGGTGTCTTTTATTTTTTGGCCACTTTTTAAGGTGTGCTTCCCAGAAGAATTTTCTCAGAAATTGCTCTGCTTTATAGCTCTCAAACACCCTCCATGGCTCCTACTATCTGGAAACAGTATCCAAATTCCTTAGCATAATTTTCTGAGGATATGACCTCAACCTGTCTTTCATAACTTTAACTCCCGCTGGGTGATTTCCTTTTCCCAATGGAAACTACTTTTTAATTATTCTAGACCCAGATCCGTGTCATTTATTGGTGATAATTTCCTATTTTCCCCATCCTTTGAACGTGTAAGCTGCTCTGTTCCATATTACTAACAGGCTGTACTGAGATCTTTACAGCATTGGTCAATGTTTGACAAAGGAATGAATTTATGCCTACATCTCGGCTGGATTTTGATTTCATTGAGGCCAAGGACTGTGTCTAACAGAGAGTAGCCTTTCAGTGGAAAGAACGAGTATAATTTTGAATCTCTTAACATGAAACACTTCACATGTATTTTCTCCCTAGTTCCACCTTTGATGCTCTTGTCTTTAGAAGTCATTAACCAAGACAGTAGTAATAAGACCCTATGGCCACTAGAGTTTTTCTTTTCTACAGATTCAAGCACCTGTGGCCCCGCTCTTCAATGGTATTAACCAAATTACGCCACATATTTTGGTTGTACCTTTGGGTTCCGGAGTCTAATTGCTTGTAATGAAACACTGGAGTCATAATTTGATGGTCTGTAGGTTTCTCAGCTATTTCTCTCTATGAGAAAATATATAATGGGATATTTTACACGTGACTGTCTACATTTTATATGCAACACATCAGTGTTGTGTAAATTTTGTGAACAACTTCTATTATCTTTGAAAGCACAGAGGCAACAGACAGTTATAATTATAGTCCGAAGAAGCTATAGTGTTTCAAATATGCCTACATTAGTGGTATTAAATGAGAATGTTCCATTTGCCTGCAGCCCTCACTGTGCTCAGTGACATCACAATTATACTACATTTTAACAGAAACTTCTGTCCTTAAACAGAAACAGCTTGTTTGAAAACCTAAGAGTTTTCTTTCTTCTGAATTCTTTGATTCTTCACTGAATAAAAGTGGGAGAAACAGTAAATATCGTGGCGTAACTCCATTCTTTGTTACGGATGGTTTTTACTATCCTGGAGTAATAGGTATTCTACTTCACTCCACATGGGGAATGAATGCACATTATTTAAACTTCTTTCTGTGCATCTGCTACTTGTCAACTCATGATCTTCTGATCCTTGAAGATTTGACAACCCTGTGATTTGCTGTAATGGAATTACTGAAAAGTTATCAACAAAGACGTTGCAATGTAAGAATGCAAAGTGAGTCCTTAGATGTTTAGAGGGAAGTGAACTTCAAAAGCAGAGTGGTGGCCGCAAAGAAATACCTGAATCATACCATTTTTGGTGCGGTCCTGCATGTCTTTAATTTTGTCATCTGGGAGAGAGGATGTTTAGGTTGCCTTCCCTCTTTGGCGGCTGTGACTTATTTTTTTCTGTAGTGTATTCATCAACACCTCATGTGGTATTGAATACACCTCAGACTGAGGAAACTCTACCCGGAAGTAGAAATAGCCACGTCCTACTTCTGCCTTTTCCTGCCATTTCTGCCGTTGATTGTGGCAGAATCCTTCAACCAAAACTTGAAAAAGTTTTCTGGGCCTTTATTTCTTTATCTATAAAATGTAAATGTGGGTGAGATCAGTGATCCTCAAAGTGTGGTCCCTGGACCAGTCACATTATTAGCATGACCTGGGAACTCATTAAAGAAGCAAATTCTCTGCTTTACCCCAGACCCACGGATTCAGAGACTCTGAGGATGGCCCCCAGCGGTCTGTGTTTGAGAAGTCCTTTGATGCACGTTAAACTTTGAAAGCCACTGGGTTAGGTAAACTTTAAAAAACTTGCAACCCTAAACTTCCATGAATCTCTATAAATTTAAGGGTAATTTAGGCCTAAATTGAATGTTAAGTAGGCATATTCTTCTGCTTGTAATTAAATTTAAAATTTGGACTCCAAACACAGATTTAGAAGCATATGTAAGAAAAAAAAAAGAATGCTAAAAGTGTTGTCCAAAAAAACATAATTACTTGAAAATGTTTTTGAATATAAGCATTTGTAGAATTTGCTTCCACCTGACACTGCAGAATGAACTTGGTATTTCTGTCATACATGTATCTTGATGAATATTTCCACTGAATGATCATCACTGTTTAATGGCTGTGATTTCAGAAAAATAATTTAAAATTATTAAGATTTATTATAATGCATTTCTTATATTTATGGAGGATAACCATTAATAATCTGTTCTACATAAGTGCACATATGGCTAAAATTTTTGTTATTGAATATTTGGGCCTTTGGTCTCCTATAGAGGGAAGTGTCCTTGTGTTTAACCACTTCTGTGCTTTATTAGCATATGCTTTACCTAACAGTCTGTCTGGCTCCATCTTTTATTAGTGTTGAAGAGTTTTGGGTAGTGATTTTGATTTTCTAGGATTGGTATAATTTTATTAACCAAAGCTTTGTTCTTTCCAAGGTCACTGAAAGAAAGAGTTGGAGAATCTTTTCTTCTTAGTCTAAATGAGTTAATAAATATAAATATGCAACAGAGAAGGTAGAAAGTCAGTATTTCAAATAAAAATACAATATTATAGTGAATTTAGAAAGTAAAATGAAAACTGGAGAAAGGGAGTGGGCAAACTATTTTTTATTTTATGTTAATGAATAGCAAAGAATCTGAAGACCTGTTCACAATAAAGACTGGCTAGATCTCTGCTTTCTGTAGGAGGATCCAAAGTCAACCCGATGGCTGAAAGAGATGAGTATTTGTCACATTTCGGGTAGCTATTTTCATGACCTATTTCTAGAAACCTGTGAAAAATTGTAACATTCATTGGTTTTGTTTTTTCCTTTGCCACTAGAAATAGCCCCAAGAAGCAAACTAAAAACATTAAAAAATAAGTTTCTTTTACAGAATCAAGTGCACAGATACTTTGGAAAGGATTCATTCGACACATATTTGCTGAACACCTACTATGTTCTAGGCACTGTACTTAACACTGAGGACAGACCAATGAATAAGATATTTATGCACCTTGTCTATCACAGATTAGGATATAGTGAGGGATACCAACATTAGAAAAGTGATTATGCAAATTATAATTAAAAACACAGTCCAATAAGTATTATGAAATAGATATATAGACTGCAATGATAATATATAATACAAACATAGCCTAGTCTGGGGATCAGAAAAGACTTTGATATATGTTATAATGATGGTCACTCTGCTATTTGGGGACTGGAAGTTTGGGGGCAAGAATAATGTAAAAAACCAGTTAGTAGGCCTAGGTGTGTTTCCTGCTATTGTGGAATTTATGTTGTGATGTAAAGGTTGTGCAGAAAATATGAAAAATCAATAACAAAACTTGTATAAGTTTTGTCTGATTTTCTGTCATTACATAACAAACCACCTCAAAATTTAGTTGCTAAAGACACTAATTTATTATATAAGGGGTCATAGTTCTATGCGTTAGCTGGGCTTTAGTCAGTGATTCTGAGTGTTTCTCATGTGGTTACAGTCCTGACCCACAGGTACCAGAGTCATCTGAAAAATCAACCAGGATGGCCTTTTCTGCACATATGCCTGATGCGTCACCTTCATGCAGCCAAACTTTTAGCAGTGTAACCTGAACTTCTTACTTAATGGCTCAGGACTCCAAAAGGCAGGAAATCAAGAACTGCCTGTCTTTTAAAAGGACTTTTAACTTGGAACTGGCATTGCATCATTTCCACTGTATTCATTTGGTCAAAACATTCATAGGTCAGTCCAGACCCAAACTGCTTAAAGAACAATTACACATCTTGATAGAGGGTTTCATAAGCAATGGCAAGATGATCAAGATGACTCCCAATGATCTTTGCCTTTTGTTGTCATGCCCTTGTAGAGTCCTTTTCCATATTGGATAGGGTCGATCCTGTGTAACCAATATGATACAGTGGAAAGGTCTGTGACTTCCAGGCTAGGTTATAAAAGTCATGGCTCTTACCTTGTTCTTTTGTATCACTTTCTTTGAGGAGAACTAATCCCCATATGGAGCAGCCTTCTGGAGAGGCCACATGGAGAGAAATTGAAACCTATTATCAACATCAAGTACCAACTTGTCAGCCATGAGAATGAGCCACCTTGGAAGTGGATCATTCAGCCCCAGTCAAACCTTCAGGCAACTGCAACTCAAGCCATTATTTTGACCAGGACTTCATGAGAGGCCTCAGGCTTGAATCACCTGTCTAAGAGGTTACTGAGTCCTGACCCACAAAACCTTTGTAATGTGATAAACAGTTATCATTGCTTGAAACTACTAAGTTTCGGGACAATTTGTTATACAGCAATAGATTATTAGCACAGAGGTAATTTTTGGAGATAACCTGAGCGCACTGTGTATGATTTTTCTGCTAGTGAATCTCATGCCATATAGTACCTGATTCATAGTTTAGTAGCATCATGAAAGAAAGAAGGCCATGGTATTACATTCACTGAATGGCCTTCCCATTGCTGAGCTTCCTGGAATGGAGAGAGGACAAACATACTAGTGACGGGAAGTATGTACAGTGGAAGTGGGGTTCTGTGTGCAGAAGAAACATGGTCTTTATGCAAAGACAGACCACTCAGGGGAAGGTAGGTTGTCACTTTTTGGTAGGCATTCCAGGATTGTTCACAACTCTGACCAGTACTGTAGAAGTCAGAGACCAAAAGCTTCCTGAGGATGATAAAAATTATACCAAAGAGGTCCTGTTTGTGCATGTGTGTGCATGTGTCCTTTTCTTCTATCATAGAAAGTGATTAGACTGATCAGCAGAAAAAATGATCTGTTCTTCAAAGGAACTACTGGTTGCTGCTTAGTGACTTGTGTTCTGCTAGGCTGGCTACTCACAGATTCTGGGTTGATTTGTTCTTATATCTTCTCAGTCCATTTATTCTTTCCTTATATCAAAGATAAATCTAAGCTCTATTTCCTAAGTATTTTGAAGAAACACTGATTGAAAATCAGAAAAGAGCAACAGAGCTAAATATGCATCCATATAACAAACTCTTAGAACTTCAGAAGTAATCATACAACTAAAATCACCATCCCTGTGTTTTATAGTCCACAGCGTTTTTCTGTATCTTCGAAGCTTTAAAGAAGATATCCAAGAGAATGAACCTCATCCATATTTTATTAATATAATTTCAACATAATGCTTCTATGTATCAGTATTTTTCCAATCTATAATCAAGGAATGAAAAATAGTAAGAAAAATTACAGAGTTGAAGTGGTCTTCAGTTGGAACATTTTGGAAGAGTCCTCTGGGATCAAAAGCAGTATTCTAAGTTAGATAGCGATCTATCTTTCTTGTATGTATTATTTTTAAATGGACCATGTTTAAAAGAAAAATAGAGGCAGGGCTTGAGTAAGAATGACAGGGTAAGAGAGAATATTCCAGGAGGGAGAAATAATACGTAAGGTGTTTGAAAAGGGAGACAGATGGAATGAAACATATACAAAGGTCAGCAAGTTGAAGTCTTTGGCTGGAGCAAAGATTGTGTGCTGAGCAGTCCCCTCTTGCCCATCTGCCTTCTTGCACCACAACTTGTCATATCAAGTTCCCTCCCTGCAATCAGAGTACACACATTCTTTTAGATGTTTCTCTGGATCCTGGAAGCAGGCAATAAGAGCCGTCCACTCTTCCTCAAAATATGCTGCTTTCCTTTCTTAAATAAAACCTCTTGTACTGATATTGGGAGACAGGCTCAGAAAAGGTAAGTATGAACTGAAATGAGCTCACTCCACCCAGAGTGAGCTGAAGCAAAACCTTCTGCACACAGGGAAGTATATGTGGAAACAATACTGATGTATCAGTGTGGATGGGGCCAAACACAGCAAGGAAGAGTTGGGGCCAGGATGAAGTCATGCAAGTGACACATGTATTCTGCACAAAGTTTCTGTGTTTTCGAGTCAAAAGACTACTTTTCAACATTTGGAAGAATGAAAACCATGGTTGCGCATTATTCTTGTTGGATGTATATTTGGTTCAGTATCTTCCAATAAGGACAACTAAACAGCAGAATTCAATATGCATCCCTTTTTAATTGTAAAAATAATGCATTCTCATTGAACAAAATTTGGAAATGCAGAGAAGTACAGAGGAGAAAGAAGAATAGGAAAAAACTACTACCGTGAAAAAAACACTATTTATTTGGTATATTTTCTTTTTCCAGCCCACTTCCCCCTTTTTGTCTATGCATGGCACTTGACACCCCTCCACACACAATTTTGTATTTGTTCTTTTTCATTTAATTTAATAATTTCCTTATTAATTAATTAATTTTTGGGTAAATGGTTATGCCATTTTTCATCATGTGTGAAAATGTAGCCATTGGTTTCTTAAACATCCCTCTCTTTCTGGATATTTAGGTTGGTTTGATAGTCACTGTTATAAATGATGTTATGATAAACTTCTTTGTGCACTAAGTTATTTCTGGATTTAGAAATTTCTTAAAGGATAGATTTCTGGAAATTTGATTACTGTATCAAAGGATAATAATAGCATATACATTACTCTTTATGAGCATTGGCTTGATTTTTTGAAGTATATTTCCTCTGCACAATTAATGAATTCTAATCAAGATCCAAAATCATATATAAGACATGTCCCTTTAGACTTGGGCTTCTTTCCAGACTTCTGAACTTGGTGTCCCCACTGTGGTTGTTCTCCTGTTTCTTGAATGCCATCGTGATGCTGCATGGTTGCAAGCACTGGATTGCAGGAAAATAGACACAATTTTTCCCTGAATGATTTCTCACATAAGAGATGGGCTAGGGGTGGGGAGAGGAGAATAAAACAACTTTAAAAACAATACCTAAGATGATCAATAAACGTTCTTTGCCCAAGAGTTTGAAAATTTGAGAAGATACAATAATACTTAACCACATAGAGTCCCCTTTCTATTTTTTCACTGTTTTAAAAATAAAAATGTTTTGGAATATGCCCTTCTGATAGAGATCTACTGAAATTATATAGAACGTTTACATAGAATACGGAAACCTTTATGAACAAAGACATGTTGTTGAAGTGATCTTGCCCACCTATTTTCTCCTTTAGAGACTCACCTTTTGTAAATAACATGTAAGTTTATAGTTTTATTCAGTATACTGTTTTAGATGGTTTGCTTTTCACTAACCTTTTATTACCACGTAAATATTTTTATGTGTTGTTATGAGTGCATCCTCCTATTAGTTTCAAATTCCATAGTATCGTAATCTCACAAAAGGCTGAAGTACTAGATTATGCCTCAGATAATGTAGTTGTTAATGATCAACTTAATGTTAAAAGCTATTACTGCTCATTGACATAATTCTGAGAACATTATACTGTAGGAGTGCACCTTTTGTGTGGAAACAGAATGACAAAATTGAAATGTTAAAAGTTGAGTCTCTGAATAATAGCCTGTGAAATCATTTAGACAAGACCATTGTTGCCTCTATTGTTCGAAGACTAGAGAGTGACAGGATGAGACAAAAAAGGAGAAACACCACAATGGCTCCACTTGCAGGTTTGAAGGGAGATGGAAAGTAAAGAGGATCCTCGGTTGTCTGTTTCCCTCTCTTCCTGGAGGGTCTTCCCCTAACAACAGAGCACCCTCCTCTGGCCACTTGCCAAAAGGGGATGCCTGCCTCATTTGTGATTGGCAGGATTGGAGTCAGACAGGGAGTAGTTGTAAATGCCCTGCAATGATTTTTTCCAAGCAAGCATTGCCTGAGAGTGACCCAAACCATGACCTCCTCCATGCTGCTGACTCAAGGGTTTTTGGTCATGAACATTTGAAAGTTGGATAGAGACTTTAGAAGGACAGTAAGTATTCAGTCACCTTTCCAAACAAACTGTCAGCTCACTTTAGTACTTTGCAAATTGGTGTCCAATTTCCATAGTATTCTTGGTCTGTTTTTGATCCTGGGGATGGAGGCAAGTCAACAGAGTCTAGAGAGACAGAAAATGGCATGTGTATGTGGTGGTGTGGCAGAGGGATACGGGTGGACCCCCAAGCTTATTTGATGGAGCCAGAGGGACCTAAAATAGGGGTGTAATTTCCTGCTGAGTCATCTAACTTCACTCTTCCATGATCAAAGACCTAATTTCTTACCTTGACTGACCATTTACTAATGTCGATATTTGGTCACAACAGCAACTGGGTGAGCAAATATGGGTGGATTACAACTAGTTCATCATTGTTGTTAGAAAAATCCAAAGTTTATAATCTGCTTACATTGGGTAAGTGACAATTATCTTCATATATTAATGTTATTGTAAATTTTTTATGTTCTAGGCACCTTTCTTAAATGCTTTATATATATTAATAAGGGTACTTTGCTAAGAGAGGCGGTAGAAATACACACTGGCTTCAGACTGTCAGATAGGAAGAAATAGTAATTATATTATAATAAGGAATAAAAACTGATATTTATAATGTACTCTAGTTTTATTTTTTTTATTTTAAGATTTTATTTATTTGAGAGAGAGAGAGAGCACAGAGGGAGAGTGAGAGGGAAAGGCAGACCCCCAGCTGAGCAGAGAGCCCGAGGTGGGGCTCTATCCCAGGACCCTGAGATCACGACCTGAGCTGAAGGCAGACGCTTAACCTATTGAGCCACCCAGATGCCCCTGTACTCCAGTTTTAAAGAAAAGATTAAATTATGCTTTAAACGGCTATTTAAAGAAGTAGAGAAATCAGTTATATATGTTTAAAATATTTCTATAAAAATAAATTATTATTATTATTTTAAAGATTTTATTTATTTATTTTAGAGAGAGCTCCCTCCAGCAGGGTGGGAGGGGTAGAAGGAGAGGGAGAAGCAGACTCCCCACTGAGCAAGGATCCTGATGCCAGGGCTCTAGCCCAGGACCTTGAGATCATGACCTGAGCCAAAGGCAGATGCTTAAATGACTGAGCCACCCAGGCGCCCCTAAAAATGAATTATTAAAAATTTTATTTACATTGAACTCTTAAACCTTTTTTTTTAAAGGATAGTTTTAGATTTACAAAGAAACTGCAAAGTTCTTTGCAAAGTACAGAAAGTTCCCATATGTCTCACACCTGTTTTCCCTATTATTAACATCTTATACTAGGATGGTATATTTGTTAGAGTTAATGAAAGGATATTTCAGTTGACTCTTGAACAATGCAGGGGTTAAGGATGCCAACGTCCTGCATGATAAAAAATCCTCATATAATTTTCGACTCCCCCAAAACTTAACTACTAATAGCCTTACAGTTAACAAGAAGCCTTCCTGATAACATAAACAGTCAGTTCACACATATTTTGTATGTTACACGAAATGAAGAATATTGTATCCTTACAATAAAGTAAGCTAGGGAAATGAAAATGTTATTAAGAAAATCATAAGGAAAATATATTTACTGTACTGTGTTTATTGAAAAAAAAAATCTGTGTATAAGTGGACCCGCACAGTTCAAATCTGTGCTGCTCAAGAGTTAGCTGTACGTTACTGTTAATTAAGGTCCATAGTTTATTCAGGTTTCCTCAGTGTTTTCCTAATGTCTTTTTTCTCTGAATCCCACCCAGGATTCCACATTGTATTTGTTGTCATGTCTTCTTAGGCTCCTCTTGACTGCTACAGTTTTTTAGACTTTTCCTCTTGGCTCTTACACTTTCTCTGACTTTCCTTATTTTTGATGACCTCGACAGTTTTAAAGGAGTATTGGTCAGGCATTTTGCAGGAGGTCCCTCCATGGGGATTTGTTGGGTGATTTTTCTCATAAATGGACTAAGGTTATGGGGATAATTTGCAATATTCCTGCAATATGCCAGTTTTCTGACATATTATTTTTGGGGGATAGCTCATAACCTTTTTAATGGAGGCATTATTATGTATGTAGGGTTAGGGAGGATTGAAGATTGGACTGGTATATGGATAAGTCTCAATGAGTTCCCAGGTATATAAAAGACAATTTCAGAAGTCATTCTGAAAATATTCATACCTTCTTTTACTCAACAGATATTACCCACTTGTTTGAGTCACTACTCTGAGCACAGGGAATAAAAATCTGAACCAGTGACAGAAAGTTCATTTCTCAAATTGCCATGAAGGTTTTCATTTAAAGTTATGAAAAGAAAAGAATGCACCACTTCCTTCTATACTCACCACGATATCTGTATTTCTTGATTTTTCTCCCAGGAGAGACGGAGATTTGCAATAATTATTTAGTAATGCCATTCTATAACACAAGCTCAGTTTTTCTTAATAACAAATTCAGTAGACTTTAAAATTCTTGGTTACATGTACTCTTTTTTCGTGTACCTCCCCAATCATTACTTATACAAGATTTCTGCATTAAAAACATTTATGCAAGATTACCTGCATTAGGCTTTATCCTCTTTATCAAAACTTTTTGTTTTGAAGTAATTTTAAACTTACAGAAAAGTTGCAAAACTGACTTCCATAACCATGGTACAATGATCAAAACGAGGAAATTCACATTGGTATAGTGTCTTTTGCTAACCTTACAGTCCATATTTAAGGATCAACCATTTCTCCGTGATCCATTCCAGGATCCCACACTGTATTTAATTATGTCAGTTTTTTTTTTTTATTTTTTTCCCCCAGTCTGTGACAATTCATCAGTCTATTCTTGTATTCTACGATGTTGACACTTTTTATAACATTTTGATGGGCTGTTATTTTGTAGCATGTCTCTCAATTCCGAATTGACTGATGTTTTACAACGATGAAATTGAAGTTATGCATTTTTGGTAAGAATACTACAGAAGTGATACTGTATTCTCAGTCATCACACTGAAGGATATTAATGTTGATATGACTCATAACTGGTGATATTAACCTTGATCACTTGGTTAAGGTAGTATTTTTCTGGAGTTCTCCCCTGTAAACTTACTATTTTTTTTCCATTGTAAACAATAATACTTTGAGACTATGCAAATATTCTTTTTCATTATTCTTTTTGAGTGTCCCTTTATCTCATCATTTGGAGGGTACAGATCAATGTCAAAAATCAGTCCTGTAATTAAGTCATTCTTAAAAACAGACTGATAGTTGAGATTTTCTCCAACAGGCATCGGTCTGTTGTTACTTAATCAATTTGTAAAATTCATAAATTTATTAAATTAAATCAAACTATTTGGGAAAAAATAAGTTGACATTGGGAAAAAGAGGTTCCATAAACTGTACTTGAAATAAGTAATAATAGAAAAGCCAGAGTACAACAGAGTCGTCCTGCAGGTGAGCACGCACCTACAGGTACCTATCAATTCCACTGAGTTTATATTCACCAACACTTAACTGTGTGATTTCTCAGAGGTAGATTTTTAGTCAGCTTTCTTCTTTAGAATATGCTATTCTGCCCCAAGAATTCTATTCTGATGCTACTGGGAAGAGTTACTTTAGAATCAGGCCCATTTGCCACTAATGAATTAGGATGCATTAGCAGTAACTGCATGGGATCCTAATTAGAAAAGGACAAACAGCTTTGGGAAAAAGTGGGTCTAAGTCTTTCCTTGGTAATGCAATTATATTATTTTCAAAGTTAATATTTTTATACTAGCCTTCTACTTGAATTCTCCATCTCCTTTTATTTAATACTCCAAATATTTGCTCCAACTATCGCTTTCTCCGCTACATTATCTCCATTTATAACAGAGTTGACTTGGGTCAGTTTTTGCCATATGTCCTCCCTCTCCCCCAAAGACTTCTAGTCTTTCAGCCCCACGTGTTTTCTTTATTGCTTATAATTAACATTACCTTTTGAATGTATTTTTTTAGTTTTTACTAATTTATTTATATTCTGACGCTACCTGCGGGATATTTATTAATGTATTTATATGTTGTCATTACACTCAACTGATAGCCAAAGGACCATTCCGTTTATTCGTGCATTTGCTTCATTCTGTGTCAAGGTAAAACGCGAGCTAGGCTAGGTGGGAAAGGCAAAGACAAAGAAGTCAGATTCCTGCTCTCAAAAAACTTACCCGGTCAGAGAACATTTTCAAGATAGCATCTTTTCTGAATCTGGACCGGCTTTTGAATGAGACCTCAGATTATTGAGAAGCACGTTTTTCTGTGTTTTAGAATCCATAAAATATACCCTAAGAGGGTTTAAAAGATTGCATTCTAGTGGAAAAGGAAATTATCAAGTTTTATTTGTCATTACTCAACTGGGTAGAATCTGAAGGTATGTGTGAGTGAGGAAGCCCAGACAATGAGAGAGGGGAGGAGGCAGCGAGGGAGAGAGTGCAGGGGGCGTGGGGTGGCAGTATTGGCTGGAAGAAAATCCGAGTTGTTCAGTAGCAAAAAGAATTTAAGAAGGTAATGAAGAGTTCTGTGGACGGACACAAAGGAGAAGCAAATGAAATTCACTTGCTCCCTTTGACGAGGCGGAAAGAAATAGCCTCAGCTTATTTGTGTGCTTCTGAACCCTGGTTCACCCACCACTCATTCAGAGGCTGTGGGAAATCCAGATGCAGTTGTTGTCCTCATAGAGAGACATTCGGAACTGATCCAGCCCCTGCTAGCGTATCAGGAGGCCGCACTGGCAGCAAACAGATCCGCTCCTAATGTAACTGGAGGGGAAAGCTTAATGCCTTTGCTCTGTCATTTGAATTTTTTTGTTTGAAAGAGCATATAGATTATTTATAGTCCACCAAATAAACCTGAGGGTCTTTTAATAAACTCATAGATTATGTTGCTCAAAGGAGTTTATTGAAATAATATCTGAATTCGCCCGTGACAATGACATTCCATAAGAGTTTATGACTCCATCCCGTGTGGAATAGGATTTCCCACCTTACCCCAGGGTATCCGCGTGTCATTTCAACAAAAGGAGGATGAAAGAGTGACTTTAGGTCACTATACCAGCTCCTCTCCTATTTTTTTTTCCCCTCGAAAACAAAAACACAGAGTCAGGCAGGTAGAGGATGACTGATAAAACTGGGAAGATCCAACCAACTGCCTTCAAAAGGAGGTAAGTTTAAACCCTTTGATTAACATTTCTGAGGGAAAATGTGAGTTTTTCTGGTCAGCATATTAGGGGCTTAGGGAGTTTGGCTTGGATCTGATTCAAGAAAGAGCAACAAAAATGTAAAAATCCATGTCATTATAGCCAGAAGCTTTGATTCCAGCTACATTTATTTATTCTCAGATGCGTCTGAAGAGCTCACGGTTGTCTGAATGTGTGGGGTTATCATTCACACCACTCACATCATCAGCGGACCTTACCTCCACACCCCCTTTGGGGACTGTTTTGCGATCTCTTTCTGAATTATGGCTGTTTTTCTTTCCTTAAAATTAAACCACTCCATTACATTGTATTGCTTGAAGTCCAAAATTTTAAACAGTTCCCAATTCTTTTTTGCCCATTTTACCTCTGTATTTTCCCCTCTCAGTACTTTGACCCCAAATTCTCCTCTTCTCTGTCAGAGGGCCCACTTTGCTCCAACTGTCTCTTCAAATCTCACGTCTCACTTGAAATTTCATTTAAAATTTCTAGCCTCTCCCTGTATTCCTTACTCGTTTCTCCCTCGGCTGCCATTTATTTAACTTTATAGTGACATTTTCTAACTCCATAAAGCCTTCTGAGGTAACAATTTTTATGAAACACACATGATTCTATTGTATTTTTTTTTCCAAAAGAGAACATAGCCAGAAAAGAACAATGGAGGATTGTTTTCTTCCAAATAGGACAAATTAAATAACAGAATCAGAGAAAACTTAGAGTGAGAAGGAATTTTAAAAAATCATCTTGTCAAAGCCCCTCATTTTATAATGAGGAGACTAAGTTCCAGTAAGGTGGAGTCATTTTCCCGAAGTGACATGGCTCATGCAGCCAAGGATGGAGTTGGGTTCTCTTCTCTCCTGTTCCAGTTTTCTTTCCATTCCACCATATTGCCCTTCTTAGATGTTTGCTTTAAGCCAGAAGAGATGCAATCGTTAACAGTTCACTTAGAGGGTTGATTTCCAGAGTGGTGTCATCCATTCAATAAATATTACTGAGGACCCACTGTGAGCAATACTTAGGCATCAGGAATACACAATGAATAGTTTCAAGTCCCTCCCCCATGGAGTTTACATTTAAGTAAAGGAAATCGGTGATAAATAAACCAAGACTATGTAATGGCAGGTAGCGATATGAGCTGTGAAGAGAAGTAAGGCAATATAAGAGAATAGAAAGTGAACAAAGGAATGTGCGTAGGTTTGATGCAGACTGGCCAGGGGGACTTCTCTGAAGTGACATGTACGCAGAAGTCTGAATGAAGTAAAGACAGGATTCATGAGATCATAGAGGAAAGAACTTTCTAGGAAAAGTGAAGACAAGTGCCAAGGCTCTGGAGTCCAAAAAGCTAGTGAGACCTTTATTACATATACAAAATGAGTTTCCTTTTGAGGATACGGGCAGAGCTTTCAGATGAAGTTGTGGGGCTTTTAGTATGGATCAACTGACTAAAATGAAGAACACTGGAACTCTAACAGAGAGCATTTTTTAGGACTGAATTGTACCAGATGCACCAGTTGTCCATCTCACTTGTTCTTTAACACTCTTTAATGGTAGGAAATTAGAAAACGGGGCATATCTTCCCTGCTACAAAGACACATAACTAAACAGAACCGTCCTCATTTGTAGGTTTAGCTTTTAGTTAAGTGGCTCCGTCGAAGAGACAGATTATATAACTGGCAGAAGCAACAGCTTCTTTGGCTTTGAGTACTGGCTTTCCACGTTGCACCCCAAAGGGAAAGCCAGAGGAGACTCAGGAGGCCAGCAAACTGTCTGAGAGAGAGAGAATCAGCACAGGGGCAGTGAGAGGAGCTTTGGGTATGAGCGGCTCCTGTTTTTGTAAACCCGGGCCCTGGGATCCCCGATCTCCTAATAAGGAAAAGGCTCGCCCATTTTGACCTTTATGGCCTGTTGCAAAGTCATTGCTGAGCTATTATTTGAGTAGCTTGAGGTAGAATAATGTTCAACTCAGCTTCCTGGAGCTGCATTTGAAATGCAATTAATTGACTGCTGTTAGTTGTCAATTAACATTTATTATCAATTAGTTCATCAAATTGATTAGTTGGCAGGACCTTAAAGTCTAAATGCACTCCTTTCCATTATAAATATGTCTATAAGAGTAAAAGCTACTCACTAATTGATGTCAAACTGAAATTGCTTATGTCGGACTTGACTCTTGTCCATATTGCATTTTAAAATCTATATCAAGTGAACTTGGATAATACATGTAAGGTTCATACTTTCAAAATGTGCATGCTGTAGTTGTTTTTTGGGGGCAATCAGTAAATATGCCAGGTGGACGCTTTATACCCATGTCAAAAGTAAGATTTAATAGGACCTGTTATTTCATATTCACATTTCTAGAATGATCTTACTTTGGAAAAAGGCATTGTGTTTCTCAGTGTTGCTGAGATTTTTGTACACATTTTGTGAGTCAACTAATAGGATGTGAGTTTTCAATAACTGTCTAGAGGTAAAATACAAGTATGTATAATTTGCAACTTCTATTTGAAAGACAAGCATATATATATTCTTTTTATCACCCCTCTCTCAAAAAGAGTTTTCTAGAATGTACCAGCATTCTAGAATATTCTGCATTCTATCCATTATCTAAATACTAATTAATAGATTTTGAATTCCCCCTTCCATCCCTTCCCTTAGCAAAACAAACCAAACCAAACCAAACAAAGAAACAAAAAAACCCCAGATATGCCACCACTTACAAAGGCCCATTTTTAAATTTTTTTGTGTGAGAAAAGAAAACATACAGACAAACGTTTAGTCTTTAGCATATGATATTCTGTCTTATCTTTTGCACACCTTGGGATGAAGCATGGAACCAAACTGTAACTCTCTCCCTCTTTAACAAAAAACACAAGATACCTACAAGGGAGTATTCATTTTTATTGCCTTTGTGCAAAAAGATAATTCCTGCCTCCTCCCATCCCAAATTGTGACCTAAATATGGCTGAAAGACACAACATGTGACCTGCTTAGTGCTGCCTGCCATGGCCTCGAGCCACAGCAGGAACTCTATTAGAGGGAACGGCACAGATGCTACCAGATGGCCAACATATTGTCCAGAGATGACCCATGTATAATTGCAGAAAGTTCAATACATTCAGGTTTTTGAATTTAATTGCATTGACCACCTTACCTACTGCTGCTACAGCTTTAATTTAAGGTGGAAACATCGTTTAAGTGAGAGGGAGGCAACTCCTTACCGTGTTGTCTTTCTGCCTTTTGCCAAGCGCCAAATTGCCTAAAGATGCAATTCCAGGTGTTCCCCGCTACCTGAACTATGAGCAATTGACAACATATTTGCTTGGCCTCTGTTATGTGGATGGAGAGCTTTCCTTTTCAACCAACTTAGCAACAGATAACATTGCCCAAATGTACGTGTGTATTTTCACATATTTTCAAGATTGTTTTTGATGGGAGGAGATGATGATGGGGTGAGATTGGGCACGCATTGCTGCTTTAGCCTTCTCTGCGTTCCTTATGCAAAAAGTTGGTTCAATTTCAGTTACTTTGCCACCCGCCCCCTCCCCGCACCTCGCTTCAGCTCTGACAATGTGAGCTACCAGTGGGTGATCTGGTCCCCATGAATTTCTATTTCTAGTAATATAATATTTTTTGGGGGGGTGGATATTAAATTTATTTTGATGTATACACAAGTATATAGCCACTTAAAAATAAAAACCTAGACTCTAGTTCCTATGGACTTGGAACCTTTTCTCTCTGAAGAAAAATGGCAATTATATGTTACATAAAGATAGAGAACTATTGTTTCAGTTTCCTCTTGCAGGCTGTTATTTCTTAAAATGTATCTGCTAAGCAAATGTAATCACGATGGCATGCGTTATTAATTCAAAATAGCTTCTCAAATGGCTCAAGCTCTGGGATGGCAGCATGTCTGTTGCGATGTCATTTGTCATAATTCTTTGCTCTTATATAGTGCCTTTTCTCCAAGCCACTCACATACTACATTTGCTTTGTGTCTATATTCAAGACAAAAGATAAATCCTTATTTTGTTAGAACTTTCCAACCTACTGCATCTTTTCAATTTTACACTGTAGACCATCTACTGATAGATCTGATTGGTTTCCCTGATATGTCCTGGAAAGAGAATTCATGAAACAGTCAAGGAAAATTATGTTCCTTTGCCATAATCTGATTTGAGAATGAATTTTATGGTGGAAGCCATTTTATAATACATTTGATGATGTTTTTCTGACACTTGTCATCATTAATTATGCTTTACAAAGCCCAATTTCTTGTTTAAAATCTGAATCCAAATCATTTGTACCAAAAGAAGTACATTTGAATTGCTTCAAATAACCTTTAATTTTTATAAGAATATATATTCTCATGAAAACAGTTAAATGTAGAATGTTGTGTTACACACAAAACAATAATTATAGAATTAAAAGGATTTCCCAAGGTATTGTTTTATGATTTGGACTTGCTGATAAGCCTTTCAGGATGTCACAAACCTGACTGGGCAGTGTCCCTTTAAAAGCAGAATGGCAGGTGCTGTCAAAATGGAATGCACCCCCAAAACTTGCTGTTTATTCATATCCCAGTTAAAGCTGAAACAAACAACTGAAACTAATCACGCTTGAAGTTGGGTATCGCCTTTGTGAGCTTTATGAGCCTATTTTTCTGAAATTAGAAATTGCCTGAGTGAAATGTTTCTAGCTAAACTGCTTTCTACTGAAGTCATGATTTTTACAGTCAGATAAATGCCCCTTAAGCTCCATTTATGTAAGCGTCAGTGACATCCAGTGGCTAATAGGCTGATCACAAGTGCGTCTCTCCACAGTTTGAGGGGCCCATGGTAGGAAGATGGCATTGGAATCACGCTGCATTTTGATAGTGCTGTTTCTACTATCAAGAAAGTTGGTTTTATCAAATGTGGTCCTCTGATTAGGATGACTAAATATTCCACTGAACTTTGAAATAGCAATGATAGAAATGAGACTTGGAAATTGGAAATCAAAATGCACATAGGGGCTACATAGGAGAATACCATTGCTTGGAAAACATAATTAGCATCCACACTAAATCCGAAGCTTGAAACCCTGCAGGTGTTATTTAAGAATGGTTATTGGGGAGCTTATGTAACTTTCAGTTCTACAAAGGGGACTCGTAAATTATGGGGAGGCTGGTTCATTATGCAGAGTTGGATGATGTTACCATTAATATTTCAAACACATATGCTTCACAAAGTGGTCCACCTTAATTTGAAAAAAGGTATTACTTGCAATAATGTCAGCTACATAAATTTATTTGCAGACAGTCAATTCATATTGATCATAACTCGACCTTACGATGACCTTGAAGAAAGGTAGTCTGTGATGGGTATGGATATTGGGATCAATACCAAAGTGCAATCGACTACACCTAGTTACTGATAAATGAAGTAAAAAGGTACACTATTGTCAGAAACAAAGATAATAACAGCTCATTTAGTCAACTACTTGTAAAGGTTTAATATTGATACACGTAGTTTTAATGACATCCTCGGGCATTCTCAAATGGCAGAAAACAATCGGGTGCAGAGTCGCTGAGCACATTAAGCAGAAAGAATCATTATTTTCCAACTCCAAATAATAAATTCCATGATATTTATGTCAACATCGCCGAGAACTTGGGCACTCTCTAAGCCTCACGGAGATAGCTCATGATTCCAACGGCACAGGGCTGTTTTGCTTCAGTTTTCTTCTCAACGTGCCAGGTCTCGTGAAACGAAGCACCCTATTACGTGGGAACAAAGCCTCCAGGACCACACATTGTACGTTAGTACTACCCTCTCTTGCACATTTGCGGCGGAATTAGCTCGCCTATCCACAGGTATAACCAACCGTAATCATGAGGAAGAGAGCATTTGGTCTCAGCACATCTGCTCCACGTTGATGCATTCCCCTCTGCTAGGGAAAGTTAAAAGAAAGGATGTTAACAAAAATTTCCCCCAATTGTTCCTTTCTCTTTGCTGGGAATTCCACAGAGTGAGCACTTGGCAAGTTATGCAGAACCTAAGTAAATAGAGTCCATTGGCAAAATGGTAACAGGTTGTGCAGCTTAATTGGAGGAGAGAAGTTCAGGAGCCAGCCCGGTGTCTGTTGCACCCAGTTGGTAAATTGTGCCTGTGGTGAGAACAGAGTGATTTTGCAGTAAGCTCATTTTGGGTAACTAGTCAGCCTGCTACCGTGAGCCAAGAAATATGAGGATTTGGTTTCAGTGTGGTTTTTTTCTTTCTTTTTCCTTTTTTTTTTTTTTTTAGTGTAAAATGTATTTCTTTATCTTGAGCTTTGTTTATCTTTTTGCCAGTATAATTTTAAGAAATCAATGCCAGCCGTCTGATATTGTCTTCCTAAGGGAGGGAAATGCTAAGAGACGTTTGTGGCTATTGAAACCTGCAAACAGAAGGAAAAGGCTCTGTTAGCATAGAGTCCACTTGAATGTTTTCCCTGAATGCTTAAGCTTCTAAGTTGATCCCGGCAGTTAATCTCCTGGTCACATTTCTCAAGCCACACGCTTTTTCACACGGTCTTCCTATTTTTCGTGCCATCGTATCATTTGCTATCTCCTTTTGCCTCTCAGACTCTCATGAAGCTCTTTATTAATAAACCTGTGTTTTCAATACGGCGCTACATCAATAAACCTCCGACTGGTTCTGTTAGTCAGCATTCTGGGAAATCCTATGCTATATTGAAGAAGTGCAAATCTCCATTATTGCTTCCCATAGCACAAATAAAGAATACCCTCTTACCTCAGTGAGATCCTCTGCTAAGTTTTAAGGGCGAATGCATATGCTCACATAATCACTTTGAGGTGCTGAACTTGGTGTTTATCAGGAAGGGGGGCATCTTTGCCACTGAAGACACCCTGAAACACCTCTAATCAAATGACATGCTTATTTAAGGTGTTAAGAACCAAATTACTTCAGTTCTCTTTAGTCTTCCCTTTTCCTGAAACCTTTAACTAATCTGGTGGGACAGGTGAATTCTGGACTTCAGAATCTTCTGTTCAGCAGCTGTGTTATGTGATTTGCAGTGTGTTATTAACTGACACGAAGAAAATATCAGTAATTAGAAAGATAAGAATAGACTTGTATATACCTTTTTGGTATCAGACAGGAGTAGGACAATCTTTGTTTATGCCAACTAAAAAACTTCTGGTATTTACTACCTAAGACAAGGGTGATAATTACATTTCTGTACAACTGTAAGAGAGAGTTTGGCTAGTGAAAGGTGTGGCTTCTTTTCATTTTTATGGTTTCCCCGAGAGAAAGCACAGTGGAAGTTAGAAGAAGGGAGAGCTTATACTGCGAGGGATGGCAGCTTGGAAGAACTTCCTGAAACTGGCTTTGCCAATGAGGCTGAATTTCCTCTAAGGGTCCCTTTGAAAGTTACAAGTGCTATGTATTGGAAAAGAGGAAACCAATTTTTAGTATCGCTGAAGACGCTTTCAGTAAAACAGATTCAGGAATCCTAAGAAACATTTCAGAGTGATACCCCAGAAATCCCTGATAGCTCCGGGACTCGTCTCTTTATAGTTGGCATTTTTAGCTTACTCCGTAACAGGTTCTTTCCTATTGGGGATTCCACAAGCACTTCTGCTATGAGTTTTGGGTTGTCCTGCCTTGCCCATATCTACTGCTCTGGCTCTGGGCTCTGACAATGGGCTAAGTCACTGGGGCACAGGCCTATATCCCCCTCCAAATCAATTTTGCTGCTGACTACCTACTTTGTATTCTAATGTCATTTTCCATTAGCATATCCCCTGACAGCAGGGAGCCCTTAGTGCTTGCCAGGGCTCTGTGAGTTTCCTGGCACCCAGCTGCTCTCTGCTGACTCCACCTGGGCTAAGCCACCCCTAGTTCTTCTCTGGCCTGCTAACTGGCTGATCTTGCACTTTCCTTGACCAAAATTTTGTCTTCAAGATTCCGTTTCGGTTCTGTGTGCTCCTTTACCTCTTCTCAGGATCTCTGCTGGTCCCTGGGATTCTAGGGCCTACTATAGAGACATTCCACAAGGGCTGCCTTTTGGGCAGTCTCCCATCCTCCATATTGTTTCTCAGTTCCCACCTCTTCATTAAAATTTCAATATTTTATTCAGTCAGAGTGATTGCATATGTTGGATTGCTTACTGATAAATTCCTGGTGGGTAAATGGATTATTCTACTGGATCTAAGTGACATTTACATTTTCAATAGGGATGATGAGAAGCCTCAGAGACTTTCCGAACACTGAGAGGGTGGAGGGAAGAGATTATTTTAAGACATTGGTGGCTTTTAGTAGCAGTCCTTGAATGACACCCTAGTCCAGATCTGTGTAAGGCCGGCCATCTGTAGCATGATGTCCCAATAGATCTACACATGCCCCCATTCCGGACAGTAGCAGCAACAGAAAACAGTGGAGTGGATTGTCACTGAAGGCCATAGACAGGCATTCCAGACACGTGCCATTTGATTTAGACCCAACCTCACCAGATTCCCACTAATACCTACATTCAACAATCTCAACTAGCTAGAAGTATGCCCGGAATTGTACCTTCTGGTAATTCAATATCATTATAAGTAAATGGAGTTCCTTTGCTGGGGGCCCTTCACTCTGACAGGGACAAATCATCTTAGGTGAGAGACAGAAGATACTGAGGAGAGATAAACCCTCAATTATGTTGCTCATCCTAGCCATGCCACGGAAGTGGGAACACCCAGAAGACATGATCATTTTTCTAGGACTCAAGGCTTCAGTCTTTTGGTAACCCCGAATTCTGGAGCTGGGATCACAAATATTTTAAGACATGAAGAATTTTTTTTAAGGTAGATTTTCCATTTATCATTAAATGAAGTTGTCTTCCAGAGAAAAATGCCTTAGGTAGATTTTCTGCTAGGTACTACCTGCTGAAAAAAAATACCTTAGATGCATTTAAAAAGATTGCAAAATTGCAAAGGCAATAAAATTTTACCATATTAATTAATTTTGAATTACAGCTAAACTCTTATATAAGTGTGTATGATATTCATGGTAAGGCCAAATTAATTCTTTATGATCAGTGCTATTGCAATCAATACTAAATGAATTCATAATGATAAGATACTTAAAATAAAGAGTTACCACAAAAACAATAAAAAGACCATCATCATCCAAGCTATAGCACACTAATAAAGTATTAGCTCAATAAGCTGGTGCTATCCATGACAATCAATGGCAGATACTTAATTTATTTCTGCTTGCCCCTGTTTTGCTTTTCCTGTAAGGGCTGTGTAAAAGCGTGGTCCTTTGATTCTACTGTAAATTGTACAGCACAGAAGAAATCCAGTATTCTTTTTATTAAATAATTTTGCCGTAGCATTTCCTTTACATGTCACCTTTCTGGAAAAGAACTCAAGGCATATTATATACCAATATACATTCCAAATGAATTCCTTTTGCCTCTGTTTCCTCCCCATAAGAGATACCTAGTCTTTTTTTCTTAATCTTTTCTTCCTTTCCTTAATCTTCTTTCTCTCCCCGTCTCTCTTCCTCCATTGATGGAGATATTTGCAGGGTGTATGGGGCAGAAACTTGAAGGTGGCCATACCGGTCTCTACATTTTTACTTCTTCACTTCAGCGCTGTGAAAAGACATTGTAAGGCTGGGAAGTAGTGGCTATATCATATCTGTCCTTTACCATACTTCAAAGAATCAATCAATCATGAAATTAAGAAACAATAAAGATCTTCTGTATTTTCTCCCTTCCTCTCTCCATCCTTTTCTCTTTCCCTCCATCTCTGCTTTCCCTCCTTCTACTATAGGAACTATTTTGAGTATCTTCCATATGTCAGGTATATGCTGGGTCCTGGAAATGGAAGCAGAACAAAACAAAACAAAACAAACCATAATCTTTATTTTCCAGGTTAGAGTCATGGAAAGAGTACTGGGTTGCTGTCAGATTAGGGCCAAGTCTTAGCTCTTTCACTTTATTTGCTGTTTGATCTTAGACACTGCGAGAGAGACAGATTCCATATCAAATTCCCCTTTCTTGGGAACATGGAAAGCTATAGTTCCCAACAACCTTGCTTTTAAATAGGATTGTGTGACTGGTTCTGGCCAATGAAATATAGAGAGAGATTATGTGTATCACTCCTGTGTTAAGTCCAAGAAACACTCCTATGTAACTCTTCACTTCCTTCTTTCCCAACTTACAGGGTAGCCACATGTTGAGGTGACAGAACTACAAAATGAAAACAATTCATATTGCTGAGCCTGCTGTAAAGAGGAAGCTGCCATGAAGAGGTAGCCAGCCTGTGTGACTTTGTATGTGCATAGCTTGTTTCTTTTGGAATTGCTTGTTACTGTCGCATAAGCTTGACCTATTCTAACTAAAACAGGAATCTAATTTCTCTGAGCATCTGTTTCTTTACCACAAAACAAGGACAATATATTTTTTACCTACATATAAAGTTACTGAGGAAATGAAATAAGACAGCCAACATACAACACACAAACTATTTAAATCAGAATTATGCAATGGTTGACTTAGTCTACTCTGGATCCCAGAACTAAAATTCTAACAATTTCATAAGATTCATTTGGTCCTGGCATCTGTCTATCAAAATATCAGGAGGTGTTGTTTAACAAAAGATTTTTCTTAAAAACAAAGTGCTTTGTGGAAGGTAATTCAAATACAGTCTCTGTAAAGGGAGTTGTATGTAAATCACCACTCCATCGGCTCTGATACCTGCTTGCCATTACTCTTTCTGAAGGCTGAATGATAACGTTACATACTTTTCTGGTCTGGGGCTTCATGAGTGAGTGCTACATTCTCTGTCCCATAGTTTGCACCAAGATATCTGATTTATACCTAAAAGTATTTTGTTGCTAAGCTTGGATTTTGTTGGTGCACTTATGAAACTACAGACTTTACATCCCAATGTTTTATATATCGATTTTAATGGGAAGATTTGCTCTCTTTCAATCGTCTCTATAAATTTGGGTTCTGGTTATGTTTTCTGCCCACCTACTCTGAGAGCTGGGTCATGTTATCTCTGTTGGCTTTCTCTTCTCTATGAGAACCAAAATTTCAACCAGATACAAAATTAGATTTTAAAGTTTCTCTGTTAGAAGTATGTATGTATGCATTTATTTATTTTATATTTAAAACTTAAAACTGAGCCACTGACCAGCCTCCTACCCTACAATACCAGATACCTTTGAAATGGCATCTTGAATTGTTACTGTTGAAACTACTACAGTTTAGTTATGAGTCCTATACAAATGCAAATTTAAATCAGTATTATTATATTAAATCAGTATTATTGTGGAATTAACCTAGGATGTGTGAAATCATTCAGTCATATAGTGACTATAAAAAGTACAGTAAATGGTAGAAAGTCACTGAATGTGAAATGGGTGGATATTTTGGAAGGGATAGTTAGAAAACACCTCTTCTGAGTATGTGATGCTATTTGTCCTAAACTCAAATGGTAAGAACAGAAATATTTCATCTATTAGTTAATGTTGGCTAGGAGTTTTTTAAGGGCTTACAAAAGTATTTCAAACCTGGAAAAAATGTTATTGCCAATAATTTATGAAAAAAATACTGCAGAGGGGCACCTGACTGGTTCAGTCAGTAGAGCATGTGACTCTTGATCTCGGGGTCATGAGTTTGAGCCCCATGTTGGAGTCGAGTTTACTTAAAGGAAAAAAAAAGAAAAGAATACTGCAGAATTTAAATCAACAATGTTCATTTGAATGCACACAAAATGTCTATTGTTGCTAATCAACTGAAACTCAACTGTTCTTATTTTATGTACATTTTATTTAATATGAGTGTTTTTAAATATATTTGATCTGATGTACTTAGAACCCGCAAAAGTCTACTTGGATGAGAAAGAGCTAGCTGGGGGCTCCTGGGTGGCTCAGTCGGTTAAGCAGCTGCCTTCAGCTCAGGTCATGATCTCAGGGTCCTGGGATCAAACCCCGCATCAGGCTCCTTGCTCAGTGGGGGTCTGCTTCTCCCTCTCCCTCTGCTGTTTCCCCCACTTGTCTCTCTGGCTTTCTCTCTCTCTCTGTCAAATAAATAAATAAAATATTAAAAAAAAAAAAAGAAAGAGCTGGCTGTATGAGGATCCTAGGACAGAATATTACAGGCAGAATGTCTTGAAACGGAAATGCATTTGATGTGATTGAGGAAGATAAAGAAGGATGTAGTTAGAGTATAGGGAGTGGAAGAGAGTGGTAGGAAATGAGGTTGGAATCAGACAGTGTCTAGATTTTGAAACATTTTATGGAAGGTGAGGAAAATGGAGAATGATACTTCTTAACACACCTCTTTTTCCTGATTCAGGTGTGTATGTGTGAACACGTGTGTATGAGCCCTTCTTTTCATCACATGCATTTGCCTATGAGAAGTTGGTTAAGCCAGGGATAAGGTGTGTTAGCTGTTTTCCTGTATACTCTGGCCATTCCTTTGCACACATTATTGCCCTGATGCTTCCACTGATATTCTTAAATCCACATACTCTACAGTATTTCCATGTATTTGCCATTCATGGGCCAAATGAAAGCATTCTATGGACTAACTAGCTTCATGACGGTAGGTTCTTGACTTTCAGACTGACACTCAATTATATGTGGGTTGTTTTGTTTCATCTCACCTCAACATGGCTGGTTCCCCGACGTAAGGGGGATTTTCAGTCTTGGGGAGCTCAGAAGAAGTTGGACAGCCATTGAATGCTAGAGCCAGCCACCTCTTCTTGCCTTGTTATGGGACCAATGTTTTGTTCCAGAGCTTCGGCTCCGTGCGGCTCCTCCAAATGCTGTATTAGTCACACTTGTTTTATGATACCGTCCAGCTACCACTGAATGAGAAAAATATCTTAAAATAATTGCTTTATCAGGTATGTCTCAAAACTTTCTTTGCTGCCGTTTGGGGAAGGAGGCGGGGCAGTTTAGTGCTTTGCCTGCCAAGCCACAGAACATCTTTGCTGCTTTCTTTTTCCCTTCAATTGTCATTGAAAATAACTAGTCATAATGCCTTTGTAAGCCCCGCCTGGCCTCAGCTATGCGTAAATCATGCTCCCAGACAGGGCCCCTTGGTTTAGAGGTCCCATTGTGGGAGTGATTTAGGTAGAGGCGGGATCATGAATAAAGAACACTCACCCTCTTCTTCAGAGGCAGGGGCGAGAGAGCCCGCGAGAGCCCTTCCCAAACATCTCTTTTCAGCACCAGTATTTGGCTAAGAGCTTTAATTTCATTAGACAAATGGGGGCTGGGTTTTTCCATGCATCTCAGCCTCCTTTTAATGTGTAAATTACATAGGATTTGCCACTCATTACAATGGTGATATGATTATTGGCCTCAAACAGACCACACTGCCCAGGCCCCCAGTGATAGGCCAGCTAAGAAGTGGCATGTGTGGGAAAAATTGGATAGCACATGTTTTCTGATCGCAAGCCCTCAAAAGAATTGAATTCAAACCAATGAGGCTCCCACTTGGTTTACTCAGAGTGTTTCATGCAAAATTGATTTCTGGGTGGATGTGACATCATGGTAGATAATGATGTAGTTGTGGGGTGAGAGCTGCCCAGGGGCCAGAAGCAGTGGCCCAGGAGAAAGCTTTTTGGATGTGGAGGCAGAAGCCCTAGTTTGGCTCTTTGACTAAAGACAAGTCGCTCAACTCCTGTGAACCTCAGTTTCCTCATTCACAAAATGAGGATAATTATGTTTGCCTAATACCTGCAGGTTATTAGGAACATTATTTTCTGAAGCTCCGCTGTGTGTGACTATGCTAGGAAATATTGCTCACATTGTCTCATTCATTCTTTAAAATAACCCTTCAAGATAGTTCTAGCTAAGCACAATAAGGAAAGTTAAAGAAGCCAGCACAGCATCTCCCCCCAAATGCTCCATGGACATAAAGTTTTGTGGAAAAATTTACAGCTTAGAAAATGCTTTATAGTGTGTCCACTCCTTCTCAACCTGTTTTTAGGAAACCACAATGTCCATTAGCATACTAAAGGCTCCGAGAAACTTCTTATTAAAACACTTTTTTTTTGTTTTGTTTTTTTAACTGTAATTTCCTATGAGACCATCTTTTTTTCCTCTCCCACCTCAACAAATATATACATCCAATGGCTCAGGACCTAAGTCTTCCATAGAAGCAATGGCACAAGGCTGGCTATTGATTTGGGAATACAGATGTGGTAGAAAATCCACAAGTCCCTGCAAGGAGATAGTTTTTGCTGGGAAGGGGCCAGTAGGAAAAAGACACTTTTCTGGAGCAAATACCCTGTGAGTTTATAATTATGATGGTTGGCTCATCCTGGGAGAACTATGCCACCATTTGGGCACAGTGTGAAAGAAATTTATTGTCTCCCTCAAAGGAAAATGTATTCTCCAGGGATGGAATATATGATATTATTTGTACTTTCTCTCATTTACGCATTCTTTCATTCATTCATTCATTCATTCATTCACTCTGTATGTTTTTTTAAACCCAAATATATGCCTCATCTGTGGTGTATGTTGTGCCGGAAAATTCAGACCTTTAGCCACCTTTTGTTGTCTTGGTAGATCTATAGTGATCCAAGCATAAGCACCACTACTCCATTAATGGCTTCCAACACCACCATTTTACTCATTTTACCAGCACAATTTGCCACAATAACACTATTTTACATTTGTTTAATTTTTTGTGTTACAAAGCACATGTATTTCTCGGGAATTTTCAGAGTCCATTCCTTAGAACACTGGGTAAGAAAGAAGATTGTAAATGTTTCTGAAAGTACAAGTATGTAAGTATATTTGTTAGGGTGCTGGGAAAGTGGTTTCATTGGACATTCTGGGTTAATAAGCAATTGGAAACGGTCTCTTTCATACAGGACATCTCAGAGCTTTGGATGTGCACTGTGATTCTCTAAGAGTATGATAAAGGCAGGGTAGCAGTGATAACATGCAACATCTTCCGGGCTATATATTTAGCCAGAGAGCTCTTTGTTCATGAGCGTTTTTTGACTACCTCTGAGGGCTCTTATAAGAAACGAAGGAGGTATGTTGGTGATACTCGTACACACAGAGTGGAGCGTCACCGCAGATGATGTCCTCTAGCAGCTGGGGGAGTCAGGGACGCCTTAGCCTTTCTACCTATTCCCCTGCAGGTGCGACTCATTTTCTAATCTAGCTGTGCTCTGGGTTGATTCCTGGGTCTTAGGTCTCTTAGTTATTCATTCCCCCTCTGGGACTAGAGGCCAACTTGCCTCCCACCCAGTCTGCAGGGCCCTGCCCCTTTCTCTCTTCTCTAGATCCTGCCAGCCAGTGGACCAGGACTGGACTATTTTTAGTATTTTCTATTTATATATATTTATTTATAAATATTATATTTAGTATTTTAGTATCCACTTCTTTGAATAACAACTCAGGCACTGCTAGATGCTGAGAACAACTTTCCCTCAGAAAATGTGCTGTCCTATCTCACTGTTTGATCAGAAATTTTAGATATTCATGCTGGCTTGGACTGGCCTTGGGCTTACTGTCTCACTGGTCTGAGCATAGAAGGCCCCAGCCCCGACCTCACCTGTTTTAGGTCACTCTACCTTGTTTACTGAGAGCTCCCAGTTTGCTATAAGGCCAGGGCTTGGTGGATTTTATCTTAGAACTGTTCTAGAACTATGTGTTACATGTGAATAAATTTATACTTGCTTTATACCAATGTCAAATGAACTCTGATCTCTAGACTACCAGGATGATTCTCTTTCTACTGTACTAGTGTAGTTGATTCTCCATTACTTTATGCCCTGTTCATTGGGAGTTTATCTCATGTATCTCAGAAGAATTTTGCCAAAACTTTGATCATCTTATACATACTAAGTGCATAACTAAGTTGGGCCACCTTCACCAACTTTCTGTATTAGGGAGAATAAATCCTATAAAACTTATACTTTTGAGCGACTCATATTTGAAATCATGGTTCCTTCAATAAGACCTGGGCTGTAGTCATCCTAGGCTAAGCTCTGAATGCCAGACTTACTCCCAGCCAGAACAGCTTTTGAGAAAAAGTTTTCCTAAAGAAATAGACCTGACTGCCTCCAATGCCTTTAGCAATGATCCTGGGGAAAGTTTAAGGATGGATCCATGTATTTGACACCTGGAACTAAGGACTAGATGCTGGAGATTGGGTTATCCAGAGTGGTGTTTCTTACAGAGCTAACTCACGTTCGTTGCCCTGACCACGCTCATGCACAGATACTAGGACCAACCGTGGTCTCTGTCTGGGTGGAGGTGGCATCTCTCCTCACCAGCAAATGTCAAATACTGAATATTGACTTGTTAGGCTGGTGTCGGTTCAAGAACAAAGACGCCGAAGGAACAAACCTGGGGTTGGCCACATGGCAATAAAATCACTAGAGGTTGCTAGGCAGTCAGTATATGGAACATCAGGGAAAGTGACCTGTCGAATCTTAAAGAGCTCAAGTTCCAAAATATGAAGAAACCGGGTATGCAGATAAGAGGATTAAGGGATTGGGGTTTGGGTAGTTCTTTATAAAATCTGGCCGGGAGATCTTCAAATTTCATTTCTCTATCCAAATACTAAATAATGAATTAGGTTTATTTCATGCAGAAAAACGGCAACGCACATAACTGGAGGGATAGAAAAAGGAGCCCCCACTCCACTCAAAAACATGAACTTTTGATAATTTATCCATATTCTCTTAAAGTATTTGTGACAAAGGATGTATGTTTGAGAGACTGGTGAGCTGTGGTTAAAAGCCATGCAACAAAGTATTGCTAAATGACCTGCCCAGAGAGTAAGCCTATGACCTTGGACTTAACCTCTACAGAACCACGTTAAGGAGCAACAGTAACTACTGAGTTTTTTCTGAGTTGTGAGAATTGCAGTGATTGCCATTTGTCAAGCAAAGGCTTCATTCGTTGCCCTAAACGACTGATGCCATTTTATGAAGCCTTCATCAAAAGCTTTGAGGGAAATTACATTATATAAAGCAAAATATTTTCATTTCATTGTCTTTCCTGAGATCA
This sequence comes from Mirounga angustirostris, assembly GCF_029215605.1. Taxonomy (NCBI): domain Eukaryota; kingdom Metazoa; phylum Chordata; class Mammalia; order Carnivora; family Phocidae; genus Mirounga; species Mirounga angustirostris. Next base: position 110,627,672 of record NW_026991711.1, on the reverse strand, counting down.
ATGAGTTTAACTTTTAATCTTACTACATTCTGAACTGCTGCAGATGGTGTAGGTGGCAAATATTACACATTTGGTAAGAAAACATCATGGATATAAATACCCTTGTCTTTTTTTCCTCAGATCAGTGGAGAGCTTTAAGAACAGGACAAATACCCATCTGTCTGGAAAATTGCCTGGAGGCAGGGTGATGGACTAGATGTCTTACTTAGATTCCTTCCAACCCTTTGATTCAGAGTTCTCCACTGCTGCCAACAGAGTTAGTTCTGGTGGGATTCGTTCAGGACTGCAGACCCTTCTGCCTATGTGCAGAGGAGATTTTTCATTGAGATCCATTAAGGACAAGCTTTCTTTCGCAATTCTATGGAAATATGCTGCTTCTGAAATGTTATCTGCTCTGCAGGCTTTCCCTGAAGGTGTGGGGCTCTAATAAATGATGGACTGATGAATGTGAATGGACTTTGGGGGAGAGGGTCAGCCTTTCAGGGGACTCAGCATCTTTGTGATTTATGTCTTTAAGGGACGTGGCAGGAAGCCCAAAGGCGTTATGTAAGCTCACCTGCCAGGTGATGGCCGATTGGGAGCATCATGGCCAACAACGTGACTCGATTGTGTACTTGCACCCACGCAGGTGCCAGGTGGTGTTACAGTGGTAGCGGAAGTCTGGGTCACAGCTAAAAAGTCTTCCTCAGTACACTTTTGTGTTTACGTATATGTCCGTACGCATTAATTTTTGTTTTTATTTAATGTTTAAAGTAAGCCATACTCTCTTTAGAAAATATTTAAGAATGCAGAAGTATGAAGACTAAAACAAAAATAATTCTCAATTCCCCAACCCAGGAAAAAAAATCACTGTCGAAAGGATGGCATAGACATTGGACATTTGTGAGCGAACATACCGAGCACTTAGAGGATTGACATATGAACCCATCCCACCATAGCGTATAAAGTGCCCCTGAAAACAGAGGAAATCGTAAGGGAAAATTTAAGTGTCCACTTCAGAGCACTAGTGATTCTTTAATTTTTCACTTGAGGAGTAATTTTTGCATTCTCTGGAGTACAAAGCTGAAACAGTTTCATGAATTGCTTTGTGTTCCTTCCCGGGCAGGGATGGGGAGAGGGAATGTGAACCCACTCACCGGGCCCCAGCTTCCACGAGAAACATCGTACCATTATTGGGCTAGACTTACTACAGGCTTTCCTCTCCGTTATCAGTGCTAGCCCCGAGTTTCTATCTCAACCCATCACCCTTTCTTTGCCTTTCAAAAAATTTAAAAAAATAATGTTTTCTTTTGAATAATTGAAATCACTTTGTAGAATGTTACTTGATTTGTAACAATAAAATCATTTTGAGAAGTGGTTGCTGGTTAGCTGCCTAATTACATTTGTACCCTATGTAAATTGATCCCTCCACACCAGAGCTGTACACTTAATATTTCAAATTCATACAACAGCAACGCAACTAATTTATATGTTTCATGGCCTTTGGGTTGCTCATGGTTAGAAATATTGCATATGCATATGATAGAACTTTATGGTTTTTCTCCGCAGACTTTCTCTAACTCTGTGTGTTGGTGTGCCTGTGTGGGCGGTGTCTATGTAGTGTCAGAATTCGTTTCCTTAACTCTCAGTGAAGCGTTTTCCCAGTTTGTTACTAGTGTCAATTATTTTATTTATTGACTTGTCTATTGTACCATGTTAGTCTTACCCACCAAAAATATATACATCGTAAGAGCAGGGATGTTTTTTTCTGTGTTGCTCATTATCATATCCCCAGGATCTAGAATAAGTTCTAGTCCAAAAACGGTGCTCAATAAACATTAGCTTATTGAACAAATCAGTGACTAAAATATTCACTGCATATACAATTTTTAATGACTGCATAGCATTTCCTAATAAAGGCATAACCAAAGTTTTGGTAACTATCCCTCTATTACTGATAATAAAACCTGTATAATTTTTTTGTTATCATAACCAATGATCCGAGGAACAAAAATTTTTTCCTCAAGGATAGATTCTAGAAGTAGAATTACTAGGTCAAACTGTAATAATTGTGTAAAGTTCTTACAGCTTAATGTATTAGCTTAGTTTCCCCCTCAGAACACTAGTATAAATTTTATACTCACAAGGATTGGATGAAAATGTACGTCTTATCACATCCTTGCTTTATGGAGTGACTTTCAACTTTTTCAATTTTGGAATTCAAGAGAATTCCATTTTTTTTTTAAGATTTTATTTATTTGACAGAGAGAGCCACAGCGAGAGAGGGAACACAAGCAGGGGGAGTGGGAGAGGGAGAAGCAGGCTTCCCGCGGAGCAGGAAGTCCGATGTAGGGCTCGATCCCAGGACCCTGAGATCATGACCCGAGCTGAAGGCAGACGCTTAATGACTGAGCCACCCAGGCACCCCAAGAGAATTCCATTTTTATTATGGATATTATATTAGTCAAGATATCTCTAGTCAGTATAAGAAAAACTCCCGAATATTGACACAATAGAAGTTTTTTTTTCTCCTTGTTCGTGGTACATTCTGTTGTAGCTTGTGTGACTCTCCTGGGCAGCTGCTCTCCAAGAAGATCCTTCCCTTCCGTGTGTGTGTGTGTGTGTGTGTGTGTGAGAGAGAGAGAGAGAGAGAGAGAGACAGACAGACAGACAGACAGGGACAGAGACAGACAGAGAAGCAGAGACAGAGAAATTGGAAGATCAAGAGGTGCGTTTTATGGCCCAGCTAGAAGTTGAGTAATGTATTTCCGCCCACATTTTATTGGCCAGACAGAACTCAGTCATGTGGTCCCACTTAGATGCAAGAGGGGATGGAAACGTAGTCTTCCTAAATACCTGCTCAACAAATATATTGTGTCTTGAAACAGATTCTAAAAATACCTTCTTTCACTTTTTAGACAGCTGTAGAGTGTAGGGTGCCTGTTATTAGATCTGATGCTCTCCATTCTGCTCAAATGGTCTACACACTCCATTTCCTGTGACAGTGGCCAGGACCTTGGCCACTGGTTTTCACAAAGTAAAGTCAAGTATAGAGAACAAGCACCAGTCTTGTCAGGGATGTGCTTGCTTGCCCTGCAGTTGGGGAGAAACGCTATTCAATTTACCCACCTTTAAAGTTCGCTTTTGGTGTCCTGGAACAATTCCAACTTGGATAATTGCATTCTGCTGATCTAAAATTCCCCTGTAGCTTCCTTCGGATGAGCTAGCCTGCATTTCCTCCTCTACACGTTGTAGGGTAGTGTTGCTGGCATCCAGTGATCGCTCCATCCCACAAAGAAGCTGGTTTCATTCCACCACCAGGAAAGCGATGCCTGGGTGAATAGACAGAGCCTGCAGGTTTCTTTGGTTCCTTAAGTGCGGAAAACATACATTTAATGGATTAGTTAATTAGTGACTTGAAGCTCTAGGTGGTGGAAGAAATTAGTAATCTTTTGTTATGTTATAAATTGAACTCTAAAAATCAAAGAAAAATAAATTACCTTCTCAAGAATAGGTAGTATCTTTTGACCCAACAAATAACGCAGTACATTTTCTGTTGCTAAATACGAGATGTTTTGATATCTTGAATAATAGCTACGGAATCTACACTGGAGTATTCCCATAGCAATATGTTTACCTCTGTCCAAAACAATAAACTTTTTCTCTCATGGCTTTCAATGAACAGAATTAACATTTAGAGAATCACTCTTTTTTTTTTCTCCAAGGAATATTCATTTTACTAAGTAGTACACACCATCCCCAATTAAATGCTTGTGTCTGCTAAAATAGTAAGGGACAATATTAATTTTCATCCAGTAATAAAATATTATTGGTGGTGGGTGATTCCTTTAACAATTGAAGGTCAATTTGCAAGTAAAGTGTCTTATAACAGAGTATCAGAATAACGTACTACTCATTGGGGTGAAGAAAACAAAACAAAACAAAACGAAGAAATGGCTGTTGAGCAATTATTAAGGTTGAGCTTGAAACTTGTAGAGATCTTTTATATTTGTCTAAAAATATTTAAAAAAAAAATCCAAGCTGATTTCTGATTTACGAATTTCAAAGCTCCCACAACCAAAGGAGGGAGATTTTCTAACACTAGGGGGTTATCCTATTAAAATTCATCATGACTCTCCTTACTGAAAGAAGTAAACAAGAATCAATTTTCTTTAGTAAAGAAGTTGGCTGAGATGCAAGTTGAACTAGGACAGAATTGATGGATTCCTATGAAAGTTTACAGATACCTCAGAATCACAATTTATGATTTATAGGGGATTCTCTCCCCTTTCTTTTCCTTGGGCAGGGGGAGCGGGGGAGGTGGGGGGTGGGGGAGGAGGAAATCTGTATGAGGAAGAAAAGGAGAGGCTCCTTAGCACACACAAAAGGATTGTATAGCTTTTAATTCTGCTAAGCCACCACTACATGGAAGATGCACAGTACTGTAATTATCTGGCTAGATAGATGTAATTGTATCTATCAAGCTAAATAGAAGACTGTCAGATGACAGCCAAGATTGGATTGTCTTTTAGGGTCAGACAGAAACCTAGAGTGACCTCATTCCTCCCTTCTCACCATGCCTGTTTTCTCAGTCTTTGATGGGGACCCATTCTGCTAACCATGTGAAAACATATACAGTAACACTGCCTTTTTGCTCTATGCCAACAGCCCCCCTAGAGACCACACTCCGTTTACTTGGGCCCCGGGGATTAAGCCTGCCCAGGCCTCCCTTGTATTTGAAATGTATGATATTGATATCAGTGCTTAGGGAGAATCAGGCCTCTGCAGTGAACAGATCATGCCTGGCTCCATAAAGTCTACGTTGCATGGAGATGCATAGGCTGGGTGGAGAGGGGCCAAGTCAGGCTTCTGCTCTGGAAAGCAAGTATTAGGTCATGAATTAAAGAGTTTGTTTCCTGGCCTGGTCCTTAATATTCAGAACATTTCCATGGGCTGTATAAATAGATTTCAACTTCTGCGGAGTTTTAACGTTTGGTGTGGCAGCAAATCATTGTCACCTCTTACTTAGGTGCTAGCGGGGTATCAGCATTAATGTTTCTCTGCCGCGCTGTCTTTAAAACCAGCGCACCCCCACCCCCTTGCTCATTTATAAGCAGTTGGAATCCATTTTCATGGAGTTCCTCCAATCAGGATCAGGTCCAAACCATTTTGGTTTTTTTGAGCCTTCCATACTATATTTACTGTGTTTAGTGAAAAGCTGGATTCTCCCCGTGCTAAGTAGCAAACCCATGATGGTTGAAATATTCCACTAGTTCTGCCGCATTTATGGAAAGAGACAAAACACACAGAAGATGTAGGGTTATTAAGTGAGCTATTTCATCTCCCCATCCTGGTATGCATTTCAGTCATTCTTGAGTAACTTGCCACCACTGAGTCATGCAGGTCCTATTGTTTGTAGTCTGTGCTTCCGATGGGAACAAAGCTCTACTGAAGGCAGGTTTGCCTTGTGTCTTTTCGCGTAAAAATGCATGACACTTCTGCATATGCTGTGCGTTAAGCTTAACCAGGTTAACGCCCCTCTGCCTGGGCTTTTGGAAAAGAGTCCCGAATTGTCACATGTAAAGGGACATTTCAGTGCTGATTTTTATTTCCATGAGATTAAAAGTGAAACATGTAACCACAAAGCTGGTTTATGTCATCCCCCTGTCGGAGCCAGCAGTCATGCCAAAAATTAGATATTTGATAGGTTTGTGAGAGAAACAGATGCAGAAGGATGCCATTCCCACAATTTAGACTCCTTCTTATCTTTAAGCTAGAAAGAACATTCCAGATGAAGAAAATCTATTTTATTGGCTTTAAAAAATAGCAAAGAAAATGTAGAAATAAAAAAATGCTAATTTAAAACTGATGTCATTCTTGGGGACTTATAAACTGCAAATTGGTATTTCTAACTCAAAAAAAAAAAAAAGTCGTTCAAGACACGCTTACTCGATGTTTTCATTTGTGCTGCATTTTTACCTCAACCATGGCATTATAACTGAGGGAAAATACCCACGATATATATTCACATATAGTAGTATGAGAATATAGGCAAGAAAAAAAGTAGAGAGGAAACCATAAACCTCCAAAAGGCTAAAACCTCCAAAAAGTATTCTCTCAGCTTTTTTTGGGAAGCATTTTGTGTCCCATTCTTTTTATTTAATTCGGCCAGCTGTCTGCTAAACAAATCTAGCCAGGTGGGGCTTATAACCCATGACTAAAAAACCTACTAGCGCAGCTGTCCGGCTTGCCCGAAGGAAGAATTCCGACAAATGGCAGGAATGAAAAGATTGTTTTGTTTTCAAGAAAGTAGCTACTGTACCTTCTTCGGGTTCTGTTTGCTCAAGTTAATCCATAACTTCCTAAGGTTTTATGGTGAAATAGAAAAACAATATCACCCTCTAAAAATTTTTTAGTTTATTTTTATTATAATTAGTTTATTATGATTTTCCCTTAAATAAATGCTTTATTTTATGTTGCAACCTGGCCCTGAGTTGTCCTTTTTTTTTTCTTTTTAAGAGTTCCTGATTGCTAAATATCGTTTTTTTTTTTCTTTTTCTTTCTTTCTTTGTTTTGTCCTTTTTTTTTTTTTTTCCCTCTCTCTTAGGTGGGAACAAATTATTAGTGAACTGTGACTGAACTTCATTTCTAAATATCGCATAATTAAATATGGAGCTATTTAAAGGTGAAGCTTGGCACGGTTTATCTGTGAGCAGAGGAACAGAACAGGCTTGTTTGCACTGCATCATCAGTCGACCTCAACTGTGAATTTCTAGTCAGCAAATGGGCGCTTCATTTGGTGCATCTGAGCAGAGGAAGACAAGAGCTGCTCTAAAAAGGATCACGTTGCCATCTGATCTACAGCTCCATTGATGACAAATCAGTGCGTAAACCACTCACTTACTTTCCCCACTTATTTGACATTTATCAATTCAATGAATCTCAAAATTTCCATCAAGCCTGCCTAAAATTCTTATTATCTCATGAAAAAGCTGCGAGAGTTACAGCTGGTCCTGGTCTTTGGTCCCAACACCTGTTCAAGAGATACGACACTCATTCAGGCTTAGGACAGGGTGTTGATCGTAGCCAGACTTTTGTCACCCTCCACGGGGAGGTACCTGGGATGCCAGCGTACTGATGCCCTTCAGAGAAGGAATGGCACATTCGGCAGGCTTTGACAGGCAAAGTAAAGCACTGGCTCTGCTGGGTAACCAGCCATGATTCGTGCACAGATTCAGAAGAGAATGAGGCTGAATGGGATGGTGAGAATTTTCTTAGCAAGGGCACATATCATTCCATAAATGGGTGAGGAGATTTGGCTAAATCTCAGCGCCCATTTGGCCAAGAGCTAGAACTAAGGGATTGGCATATTCCATTGCCTTATTTTTCCATGTATAGGGACACAAGGAAACAATGCCTGTAGTCTGAGTTGTGCAGACCAAAATGGTGTCCAGAACAAACAGGCGAAGCCAGATTACTGTTCAAGTTGCCTTTGTTTTCTTTTGTTATGTAACAAGACATGAGTAATATTGGCCTGGGTGCTCACAACCCCAAAAGAAAGCAGGCCAATCTTTCATGAGGAAATTGAAGTGCTGATGCAGAACTAGCCCTCACAGCTTGTTGTTATTTAACGAAGAAGAAGTAATGGGGAATTTTTGGCAAAATTGGTATATATGCATAACAATAACGCGCCACAAAAGATTAATGACATGACTTAGCCCTCAGAGGATTTGCACATGCATTTAAGTGTCAGAAGTAAATAAATTGTGCAAAGACGCATTGACAAACCAGGTTAAAAGAAGCAAAGCATCACTTCCCTTCGGCCCTCCTTGCCACCCCCGAAGCCCCAATCAGGTGCTCTCCTCATGACAGCATCCACCTTTGTCCTGAAGTTAGGCTGCCTTTGAGCACTTGGGCTTCACTGCTTTCGGCCACCACAGAGTTACCACAGTAACTTTGTGGTTCGTCAGGAGAAAACACCAAGAAAAAAAGGCACGAATATTACGAATACAGCATCATTTGCTCTTAGTGCGCGTTCCCGATGAGAGAAAAGAACGGATATCTGTTTAAGGAAGAACACTCCAAACACGATACGTGTAAGAAGTGGTGCTTGGTAGAAAGAATTAGAGAGGAAGTCTCGTAACATTTCCTCCTTTTTCCATTCTTCCAATATGTATGCACGTGCATATGAATCTGTTTATATTTAAATTCTCTTTAAGTAAATCTTTAAATGTGGGCAAGGATTGCTCTATAATAGAGTGCAGACAAGCAAATCCGTAATACATACATTTTCTATATTTTCTCCATTTTGAGATTGATGAATGGAGATCCAGAAGAATAAATAATTTATACTTGTGGAAATAGAAACATGTACATGTGTTAGGCAAAAATCTTAGAAATCTTCATTTCTAACTATGTGGTCAGTATAAACTGATAGTGTAAAGATGGAAAAGTTTTCTCCAATGTCATCTCCATTAACAAAATATTTATTTTTTTTTAAGATTTTATTTATTTATTTGAGAGAGAGCGAGAGCACGAGCACAAGCCAGGGGATCAGCAGGCAGATGCAGAGGGAGAAGCAGGCTCCCCACTGAGCAGGGACGCAGATGCGGGGCTCCATCCCAGGACCCTGGGATCATGACCTGAGCCGAAGGTGGACGCTTAACTGACTGAGCCACCCAGGCACCCAACAAAAATATTTACAGTGGAACCAGAGATCTTTAGTGCGAAATAAGTTTGTAGTTATAAGATGGTTTTCTCCTACAGACATTCAGATATGGTATGCCCTTTTGTACATAGCTCTTTTGTGAAACAAATGCTCATATAATAGAGCTAATCTGAAACATGGCTGTTAGGTTTGTTGTTTTATATCTACGTGGTAAGAGGGAACCAAGTGTCTCTTTAGTTTTATGTCTTCTTCCTAGCATCCTAGCTTGTCCTTCCAAGACCTGTACACTAGCTTTCGCACAAATGGCTTCCCTGTTTCTGGTTCTGCATCATTACGTCAGCATTTTGCTGACTTCTAATCCTTAGGATCATGAACTGGATTTGGGTATTTAGCCTTGAAACTATTTCTCAATGGGAAAAAAAATTAACACTGAATCTTTATCATGTGTTAAAAATAATTTCCTCATAAAGAGTGGCATGTTTTTAAAATTATTAAATCAGAACAGGCAACAAATGCAACCTATTAGTAGCATATTAAAATATAATTTTACAAATTCTAGAATTTCATAGTGGGGGAGCACAACCCAGAAGGATCTCACAAGTCTTGCATCCTCATGTTCTCATTTCGGCATCGTTTTGATTATAGCCCAGTGCACTAACAGTATTTCTGTTTCATGCAGGTGGAAGTGAGAATTTGAGGCTCATTTAGCAGTGTGAATTTTCCCAATGTATTACAGTTATAGAAACACCTGAGCTTTCAAACTTTTTGCTGATCTGCTCTGAAAGTTCAGCGTGTTTAAGCAACTGCGCTGTCAGTATATTTAACTTCCATATTTTATTCTTTTGTCTCTCTCCCTCCCTGCCTCTCTGCCTCCCTGCCTCCCTTCCTTCTCTCTTTTTTTTTGTTTTTGCTTCCTTCTGTTCTATTTCTCTGTTCTCCCTTCTTTTCTTTCCTCTTTTTTCCTTCTCTTCAATTCCCCTTTGTCTCATTGAATTTAAAAAACCTGGCCTTTAAGCCAAGCTTTTTTTTAAATGCCCATGGATGTCCTAAATCCAACAAAGTTTTTATTTACCCACTGAGATGTGAAAAAATAAAGTTCCAGCAATGCTGCCTGTCAAAGAGCAGTCACATTATTCTAGAGAGATCGTATTTAATGATTTCATTTTCTATCAAACATGTTCCCTGTCTCGCAATAATTAAAAGAGGCTACACAGTCACCCTATTTGGGTTTAAGCCACTAACGTAATGTATAGATTGGACTTCACACAGCGATTGCTTATCGGAGTCAGGATGGAGAGACAGACCCTCTCCAGTGTACTCATGTTGTACTATTTACAAGGTGGCCCCGGAGTTCTGGCTTACAGCACTGCTTAGATCCTGTTACAGTTAGACTTAGATCTTTCTTTTGGTATAATAGAATTTAATGAGAAGGAAAGTGTGCTTTCAGTTTGCATTTTCAGAAGGATTTATGGGTAAACTTAAAGTATGCAAAACCACATTTACCCCCCAAAGAAGCAAAGGATTCATTCACAGAAAGAACAAAACGTTTCCACCTGAATTGAAAAGGAAGGGGTTCTTTCTAAAAAAAAATCTTTTGAGTGTATGAAATATTAAAAAAATTTTTTTTTCTGAAGCCAACAAATTTCCTACCTTCTGTGGAAGTCCACCTTAAGGTCGGCTACAAGTCTGGTGTGCCGGATCGTTTGCAAACCCCACTTCGGCAACCGAGAAAGGGCGGGGCTGCGTCCTGAGACATCTGTGGACCAGAGGAGCTGGCAGGGACCACAGAGCTTTCCATTGAAGTGACTGCTCCCAGCATGGCTGCAGGGACCGTCGACCTGAGCTAACTACTTCCACATATCAACACTTGTCAGTGGTGGCCTGAGAGACCCAGAGACTGCGGGCGAGGGGAAGTACCTGCTCTCGGGAGCGCTAACCAGCTACCCCGCCCCCCTCTACCATCCAATCTTCCATATGGGGAAGAGGGAAAGGAAGCCAAGTAGGAGAAAACCATACAGTAATAAAGCAAAATGAGTGCTTAAATTATGGCACTGGCTGGCTTTGGTTATTGGTATTTAAATGTACACCGAGTTTCTAAAAATTCAGAGCAGAGATGATTATCTAACTTTAGAAGAATGTCGTTGATCTGGGTCAGTGGTTCTAAATGCACTCTTGAGGCATGAGTGCTTGTTGGGATTCTTTGGGAGGTGGTTCAGACGGAATTAGGGATTAATAATCGTTTTCAACGGATTTACTTAAAAATAAATCAGAGCAGAAGATTCAAAGTCATTCCTCCAATAATTTCATTCTCACACACACACATTTCCATTTGCAGTCTTGAGGGAATGAGGAGTGGTGGAGGTTTAGCTAGCGTCCTGGAGATTGCACAAATCCTTAAACGTCCATGACATGAAACACTGCCCCATGCGTGAACATCATTTGCCACGTGTTTTGCGGTGGGAACAAAAGCCAAATGCCGAGATCCATTGTGTTAGGGTTTGAATTGCTAATATGTTTTTCTTTTTTAAAAGATTTTATTTATTTATTTATTTTTAAAAAGATTTTATTTATTTATTTGAGGGAGAGAGAACACAAGACAAGCAGGAGGAGGAGCAGAGGAAGAAGCAGACTCCCTGCGGAGCAGGGAGCCTGACGTGGGGCTCAATCCCAGGACCCCAGGATCATGACCTGAGCTGAAGGCCGACGCTTAACCGACTGAGCCCGGAGTTGCTAATATGTTTTATTTGTCTATACTTAGCTTCCTTATAATCATGACATAATGAAAAAAAGTATGATTTTGTTAATCATCTACTAATAGTGATAGACAAAACCTGAAAAAGATTGTCTAGTTGTTCTTTCCATGGGCTGGGTCACAACTATACATGCCACCAATGGTCAACAATGATGCACCCTCTGACCACTTTAATTTAAGTTCAGAATATAAAGTACTGCAAAGTGCTATAATTAGGTAGAATTTGTAACTGAACCTAAATAGGAAGACTGTACACGGGCTCCTTAGAAGCAGTTGTTCTATGAAAGATGTATGAACCTTCCTCTTGTTCAAATAAGCTCGCAAGTGGTCTTGGAATAAGCAAGCCTTATTTTACTCACTTTTGCTGAAGTTTCAAGTATTTCAATAATAGTGACAGATCTAGCACCTATAGAAATTGTGAGCTGATATCATTTTATATATTTACTGAATCGTTTGTTTTATGCTTGTCTTCTTTTTTAGAAAGTAAGCTATGTGAGGACAAGGATTTCAGGCTTACATTTCTATCTGATGGGCCTCTAAAAGGTCTACTAGCACTGGACTGGGCCTGAGGGAGATAGTCAATAAATTCTCACTGAAAAAAAAAAACAAGAAAAACAAATACTCATTGAATAAAGAAATGAAAAAAAAAATCATCTGCCCTTTGTCAGGACAAGTCAGTATCACATGTCTCAGTACCCAGTGTCTCAAAAGCTTTTTTGACATCTTACCGTTTACAGAACCGTTGAAGAGAGGTCAATGGATGTAAGGCATCGGTTTTAATTTTCCTTAGGAAAGAAAAAGAAAAATCTGATACCATTTTCACTAGCCCACATGATATTTCTGGTTTCTTGAAGTATTTGGCAAAGGGAAAAGCACAGGTTGAACTGTTTAGAAAAGATAAAGGATCCTTTTCTGAATTTTGAAAACTGGGGCTTTTACACATGGTTTCAAAGTTGATTGAGCACATAAAGCCCAATGAAGACAGATCCTGCAAAAGCAAAGAAACCTTATCTGATGAGTGCCCCAAGTGTGAACACACCACACCATAACCATGTGGAAATAATAGCCTATATCGGCAACAAAAGCTTGCATTTAATGAGAACTGTGCCATTGTTCTTGAAATTCTAATTTGGTAAACATCTCATGGTGCTGACTCATCAGTACTGAAAATCCAATAATAAATCACCACTGTGATTTAGCGCTAATGCTGGAATTCACATCACGAAGTGTGCTACAGCCTCCGCTGAAACTCAAACAGGTCGCTGAAAGGTGCATTTCATCAGCAAGCAATTTAACTCATATCAAAGGAATTTTACCCCAATCGAGTGGCAACTGGCTGCTTTGGAAAGCAGTTGGGGGAAATGAGCTGTGTGTTAGCTGCCGGTAGAAAGGTAGTCATCTATAATCCTGGAGGTTTTAAAAGTCGCTTCTTCAAATTCCATAGCAAACAATATGAAATAACAACCCAGTATCTCTGTATCTTAATCATGTTCAGTAACGAAGCCCTTTAGATAATTGGCACTGCTTCTGTAGTAGGCCAAACTTTCTTTCAAGTTACAAATACTCACAAAAGGTTTACATTATAAGGGGCTGCTTTGGAGATGTGCAGATTTAGTTTGTAAGTACAAAGTGAACATGCAAATTGCCTTATCTTGTGGGATTCACAAACAACCATCATTCAGATTGATTTAATACATGGCTTTTTATCTTTAAAAGTGTTAATTAGAAAATAGGGACAGTTCTCTGAACACTTAAGAGTAATAAATAGATCAAAACAGCATCCATGCTTCTCTGATGGAACTTCTGAAGGCTTTGTAAAAGGATTAATACAATTGTCAAAAAGACCACAGTATACATATTTAATAGTGTTACCAAGCTACAATTACATTTTTAGGACTTTATAGCTAAGTTTTCCAGTATTTGCTATCTCGAAAAACTGAGATGTTGTGCAACTTTTGTACAAGGTTTTGGAGTTACCCTCTTATTTTAATTTTTCCACCTTGGACCTCCAAACACTCTTCCCGAGAAGATTCTAAAACGACAAGTGAATATCAGAAGTTCCTCAGATATAGATGGGCTGTTAGAATTGCATAAAGTGAAATATTAAGAGAAGAAACAATTATGATTCATGCATTTCTTCTCAGTGAAAAATATAAAGCTGTTTACTGAGAATTTGCCTGTGTTTTGTAATTTCCCCATGACAGTTAAGGGTGTGTACGGAGGAGTCACTCTTGGGGGCTCTGCCATTGCCTGGCTCAGTGACTTTGGGCAGGTGACGTTCTATCTCTGTGCTTTTGTTTACCTGTAAAATGTGCAAAATCACAGTCCCTTTCTCCCAGGGTCTTATGGTGGGGATTAAATAAGACTGTGTTGAATGATGCCTGCTACTTGAGGAAGTGTTCTGTAAGTTATGATAACTGAGGCAATTGCTCATGAATGTAGATGGAGGTTTTCACTAGGCTTAGTTATATGGTTAGACCCATCATCAGCACTGAAAATACATGGGAACACCTCTTCAAATTTATGAGAAAGGCAAACATGCCCAGTACAGGGTGAGGGCCCTTGGCCTCTGTGTGTCAGAGAACTTGACTTTCCCTCCTCTTCAAGATAAGGACTCGAGAGGCCAAGCCATGGTGTGAGCCACTACCTTTCTAATACCCCTATTTGTGTTTTCTTTGCTTTGTCTTTGTCTTTATTCAGGATTTTGATTTAACTAATAATATATGCAGATGGCAAAATAGTCAAGAAGTATAAAACCCACAATAAAATGAATTTGTTAGTAAATACATTAATTATTATTAAGAGAACTACTATTCTCCTAGTTATTAAGATTAAAATTGTATGGTCATGATTGATTTCTTTTACTTGGTTGCTTCCACATCTAACCAGTTACCAAATCTAGCCACTTCTTCTTCATTGTCAAGTGCATCTTGCCTTTCTTTTTCTTTATTCTAGACACCACTATTCTGGTTAAAGACTTCATTATTTCTTTGTTGAAAACCACATTAGCTCACGTGGCTTTTCCTGGCTCTGACTCTACCTTTCCTGTCACTGTTGAAGTACTCTTTCTAGGGAAGGGTTCTGATTAAATGAGATGCTACCCACAAAAATTATTTTATAGTATCTGTTTGCCATATGAATATTAGTTGTTTATCTTATTATGTCACTGACTTGCTCAAATATCATTAAATCTTCCCCAGGTCTACTGAATAAAGACAAAATGCCGCCGTCTATTTTTTAAGATGCTCTGTAATATTGTCCAAGTTTATCTTTCCAGACATTTCCTACTAATCCTTACGTTTTTTTTTTTTTCTATCCAGCTAAAAATCTTGCCATTTTTTGGAAACACCCTTATCACCGGCACTGTGTTCATGCCATTCTACTCTCCCCTACCCCTGAATTGTCTCTTCCCCAGTGAGATGGAAATAAGTTGAACAAATGATATCTGGCATTTTTTGGTAAAGGATGACTGTCATTAATTAAGTTTTGGGGTTCAGCACAGGTCTATCAATTGATTTTGCATTGTTCTTTTGGGTCATCTTTGAACATTAAGTTATAATCCTCCTTTATCCATATGGTTATCTTCAGCAAATAGAGAGTAATAGGCACTGACCATGTAGGGAAAAAAAAGAGTTGAGGAAATTAGTTAATGATATACTCAATATGAGCTGAGAGTATAATGCATCTATTAGAAAACTAGGAGGACTAGGTTGCATAGATTTTAAAAGTATCTATTTCATGGGAAATTATGATCCCTTGATTCTCAGTATTGCTTGGTCTGTACCAGGATATCTTGTCTGGGTTGCCCATTTGAACAGGAACATTGGCAGACTTGGAGCATGTGCGGAGAGGATGGCTAGGGTGGTGGAAATTATAGAAATTATGTTGTAAGTTAAATGAGAGGAGGAACCAGGATGATTTAACGCGTAGAAGAAAAGATGAAAGAAATGGCTATCATCCATCAGAAAGAAGAAGTGCTATGTATATTTCTCTAACAAGTAGGAGTGGGACAAATAGAGCGATTTGTGTCTTTACCAGAAAAATAACTTTTTAACAAGACTTCTCCCATGGTGAACAGTAAGTAAACAATCTTGATCTTGTTTTTGAAGGATTTCCTACAGGAGAGGGATGTCATACTAGCTGTCCACAAACACCTCTTTAAAATTTAAGATTCTAAAACTTAGAGAAAACTAACACAAAACTCTTCGGAAGTCATTGGAATAACTTCACATGAAAACCACTGACACCATGGACATGACTTTGCTAGGCCAAAGCTAGACAAAATTAAGGTATGAACTAAGGTAGAGGTCCAAGCAATGGAAGACTCCTCCCACCCCAACCCCTCAAAATGTTGTGAATTATAAGAGAAATATCATCAGAATTCATAGTTGGGGGATTTGTCAAAAATGATCCTTTGCTTAGGAGGTTGACAATGCCATGGTGACTCTGAAAGAACAGCTGGCCACAAAAGACCTCTGAATGGGGATGACTAGGTTGGAGGGTAACGTTGGAACAAACTGCAATTTACCTGGGAAGGTGGTCACTGGCAGGTGAATTGTGTGGCTATGAGAGAAAGTCATGTTCATGCTGAGGACGGTAGGGAACTTGCCTGTTTCCCACCAGACCCCTTCTGAACCCAGCAGACACAGTCTCATGCCCATCACAATGCCTCAGAGTTCACCGGATGGACTTGGTGTTTACAGTCCCCTCTCACCACATCTCAGCTACTTTTCTCTCCATCTGAATTCTATTTTCCTTGCATGGTGCTCTGGCTAAACCCGTGGGTGCCAAGCTCTCTCAATGAGCTGTCTGTCTCTTGGCTCTCCATTTGTCTTCAGGTTGTCAATTGCAATTTTGATCACAGTTGAATTTTATTCTGCACAGCTGCACTACCAGTTGCACGAACTGGTCTTCAGTGATTCCCTACTCCACTGCCCTCCTCCTGCCCCCATTTTTCAGTCTAATGTCTTAGTTCCTGCATTCTCTCACCACCTGTCTTGGCTCCAGATCACACTCAAAGTTGTTTTATTCCAGACTAACATGTATGGCCTGGATGCAACTCTACTAGTAGCAATGGAAGGAAAAAGATTACCTATAATCTTCTCATAAGTCACAGAAAAAGTATAAAAAGCATGAGCAAGTGTAATTTATCTCCCTGAACAAGTAGGCATGTAATTACTTACAAGGCTGCTTTTAGTTTAAAGCATAGTTTTCTATTTCTATCCTTAAACGTTTTCCCTGTGTAGAAGTTTTGGAGAATTTGGCTTATTTGCAAATGCCTGGTGCTGGTGTTACTTCTGCAAAATCATGTGCACATCATTCAATGGCATTGCGACTATCTCTGATTTAGCCAGAGGGGTCTCCTAGCACTTCTATTCCAGATCCTCTTGGCTAGTATCATGGCATTGAAGTTTTAGTTGTGCAATAAACTACAATACAGGATGAAGTGTAGTAATAGTGTTTACACAAATGAAACAGCCAAATAAGTTTTGCAAAATTAGTTGTTAATTCTCTTTGGTCTTATCACTATTGCTGGCATATACTGCATTCATCGTATTATATCCATTCATGTGTTTATTTAAGGGAAACCCTAAATAAAATATATTTTTCGATTTTTCAATTTAATTTGCCCTTGAATTTCAAAACTCATCTTTCTCTCTCTGCATATAAGGCCTTTATAATTTCATTAGTCTGCAAATATTCTTTTTAAAAAGTTTGGGTATTTCCAGGATTGAACACTGGAAGCTATGTGTGCCTTTTCCATCAAGGTGTTTTGATTTCATGAAAACCTCCATTCAAAGTATGGCAGCCTCTTACTTGAGAGAATATCTCGGCTTTGCTGTTCTGAGCATGACCCAACATGGTCACAGATCCTGGCTCCATCTGTGATCCATTAGGTGTAGCAACCACCACTGTCTGAATGCATCTCCTAAAAAAAAAAAAAAATTAGAAGAAAGAACTTTATTGGTTCCTTTCTGGCCAGTGGGCTTCATGACTGGTGGGATCAGTGGACATTCTTATGCACGAAATAGCCTAATGCTATCTCCTATGTAGGGAACTGTGAACAGGACAATTTCAGCTAGAACAAATTAACCAACGTATTTTGCATAGTGGTTAGATTTTAGTTATCTGAATTAATGGTTGTTAGTACTGTTCTGTTTCCTCCAAAAGTTACTCCGTTTGGATCTAGAGAGTAATCTTACAACCAATAGTTATAAATAATAATGCTGCTTTGGTAGAAATGAATTCAAGAGACCTCAAAAGCTATTGAGTTGACTTGGACCATCTTTTTCACACCTGTTGAATGTATCTCTTTCTCCCAATTTATACTTAAGATGGATTGAATTAATTAGCTAAATTTAACATACTAGCCCAAATAGATATGTTTTGTTTCTAAGCTTGCTGTATGACTCACTCTATTTCTCGACTCAGGAAACTCATCAAATGCCGTAAGATCAGCTCCTGCTGAGCTCTTGGTACATTTGGAATAAAAGTGAATGAAAATGGTGATAATGTCAACTAAGTTGTTAAACATGAACCATTCTTTTTTTTTAAGATTTTATTTATTTACTTGAGAGAGAGAGCGTGAGCAGGGGAGGGGCAGAGGGAGAGGGAGAAGCAGACTCCCCACTGAGCAGGGATCCCGATGTGGGCCTGATCCCAGGACTCCAGGATCATGACCTGAGGCGAAGGCAGACGCTTAACGACTGAGCCACCCAGGCGCTCCTAAACATGAAACATTCTTAAATAAACAAATTTTGCCAAGCACTTCATACTTGTAAAATTGTGTTTAGACCCTCTGGTTACATGGAGTTCTACATTATGATGCCTGTTGTCACCTGTAACTTAGAGCACAGTGAATCTTCTAATAGCAAAAGAAATATCCTCCAGAATGGATATCTGGAAAGATGTACTGCACTGAAGATCTGGGTCATTTTTCTGTGGGCTTGAAGCTGACTTTAGGTCTTAGGCAGCCCTACCCTCCTCAAATGACACAGTGCCCTATTCAGGGCTGGCTTTGGATCAGGCCTCATGAGAAGGCTGTGGGCTTCTGGCCTTCTGGTAATCTACTGGCATGTTTCTTCTATGTCATGAGTGATATTGCTTAATATGCCCTTCTTAGGCAAATGCACCGTAATTGAAAACAGCAATGACAAGGTTGGGACATCAGTGTCTAAACAAGAGTTGGGGATGATCTTACATGTACCACTTCAAGATATATTCTTACTCAACACATATGGTTTATAGATAAAATAGATAACTTTTTTAAAAGATTTTTTTTCAGTAATCTCTACACCCGACGTGAGACTTGAACTCACAGCCCCAAGATCAAGAGTCACGTGCTGTACTGACTGAGCCAGCCAGGCATCCCTGAAATAGATAAATTGTAAGCTTTTTAAGATTCAGACGTTTATTTGTTGTTTGTATTTTATTTTCAGAGTTCTTTCATTCAAAATCCTGAATAATATTGCCTTTGTTATATAATCATGCTATTGTAGTCTTTTCTTGAAAGCATGCTAAGTTCATTTCTATTGTTGAGAGAAATGTAGAAATCTGGATTCTCTCTTTGCCTCTTATTATAGGATACAGGAGCCTAGTAAAATGCTAATAATATTTTAGTAGTAGAATATGGCACCTTTTATGGCTTTTAACTACATTTAGGTGACATCATGGCTCCACATGACAACATGAGTTAAGATGAAATACACTCATTAAAAAACAAATTCCATCATGTCATGGGTAACTTGTGATCCCTAGCTTTGGAGCGTTAAGCCTTGTAGATCATGCCAGGGCTTACGTGAAGTCTGTTATTAATAATAAGAATAAATTCCACCCTACTCCTTAGGTTGCTCATTCACATCACCAGTCAACAACTCAACACACTGTTTAGTGACAGAAAAAGAGAAATCTAGTACATTCTAATGATTTGAATAATTGCTTGGAAACTTGATAATGCGTTAACATTCATTTGCTGAAAAGCGGGCCAATGATGGTTAAGCGATTTCATCTTAAAATGGGTGTGTGCCTATTTATATATATCTGCGGCTGGTTAGCTTCTTGGTTAGAGCACTGTTCTAATGAAGCTCAGATCAGGGTCTTTTCCCCATGTGGCCCTGTCAATTTCTCTCCTTCAAGGGTCCATTTCATCCTTGACCCCAGCCTGCTGTGGCACACATGTTTACTACTGGCCGATAAGGAGATGAGATTAGACTCACGCATTGCTTATAGCAAATCTATCACCATACTGGAAAAAGCTACTCACAGCACATAATCCATGTGGGTGGTTCCACAGCATCACCTCAAGGGCTGCATCTCTGGGCTTGTGCATATGGACATGTCTAGATATAAAGACACATATACTAGCGACACTTACTAATCATGTCACTGAGGGACATTCATCTAGAAGAAAGACCATTATGAAGCAGTGGATTGTTTGTATCAAAGATTAGTTTAAAGACAGCTGTAGATTTATTATTTTAAAATCTCTAGATGAGGGGATTGGATTAGATAAACTTTAAAGTCCTTCCAGCTCTAAGTCCTTCCAGCTCCCTACAGTCTCCAAGTGCATTGATTAACATACATAATGTAAAACAATGTAGTTTTGTAAAGAAAAATTGGCAGGAAGAGAATATTCTCTCAAGAAAAACTACTTTCTGTGAGTCTTCCCTTTCAAGCTACCAAAAAAAGGTGATCAAGTAGAGCTCAAAAATAATTTCTGGGCTTAAACTTAAAATTCTTTTATCTGGAACAGATTATTTCATTCCACAATTAGAAATGAGATCCAAAATGCAAATATTACTGAGAGAGATAGCACATTGCCTCGTATTCACACTATGGTGTGAACAACTGCTCTAAGAGCCATTTTACAGAGTAAGTTTGAGAGGGGGAAGTGTACCTTATTCAAATATATGAAGATGATCCTACGATTTTACAAATCGGATCCTATTTTATTCCAGTCCTAATTCTGCCAACCCTTCTGGGCATGTAACAATTTTAAAGACAGTGCCTCAAAATTTGAAGAGGGGAAAATGTGGAAACAGCTTAAAAGGGAGTGTAACTCTTAGGCTTTCACCAAATGCATTTCCATGGTTTTCCAGTTTGTTCTGTTTTCTTGAGAAGGGGTGAAAATTCTTGGAATTAAATGTACAATAAAACACCAAATATATACTGGTTCTTTAAAGCTTTGTATCACTATTTTTAGCGCTGTCTCTGTTTACATCCCAATTTGGTGAGACATGCTATTTACTATCCTATTGACCAGAAGGAAATCTGTTCATTCAGTATTTGGAGATCTGTTTCACTTGGGGTTCTGTCTAGTCATGCAGAAATGTTATTTTGATAGCAGTAAAACAAAGTTTAGTAGAAGAAAAATCAATTTGTAAATGAACTGAATTTCAAGGCTCCAGAATTTCTGTTTCCCACTGTCCTTGTACATGAAACAAGAGAATCAGGGCTCCACATGTAGTAAAATGATGCAAGTTGATAAATAAGGTATGTGTTCTCCTTTTTTAGAGAGAGAGAGAGAGAGAGAGAGAGATGGGGGAAAGGGCTTAACTGACTGAGCCACCCAGGTGCCCCATAAATTCTGTGTTCTTAATGTAAGAGTCGAAAAGGGTTACAAAGAAACACCATTACATTCTGTCCTAGAGATATTCTTCCACTGGTTTAGTTGCTCAGCCCTGGTGGGACAATGCAGATGCAGACCTCCCCTGGGACAGCTGGTCAGACACGTGAACCTCCTCAAGTCATGAATAGGAGTCACAATCAGAATATGTCTAGATGCTTTGCAAAGCACATTGCCTATGTCTTAATTGAAAAAGATCAGTTATCTGTCCAACCTGCCCAAGAGATCCCAGGCCACTAGAATAGTAATGACAACAAAAGCCCTTCTGCCTGGCTCCACTGCACTTCCCGTTACTGTTTTATGGGGACAAGTTGAGTTCCTTTCATCTGTGAAGCTGAGACTGGCAAAAAGCGATTAGTCTCTATTGCAGTGTCCTCTGCTACTACCCTTGTCTGGTGCCAGTGTTTCTGGTTCTCCATCCCATCCCTTGACCTTGAGACTAGATGACTGCCAGACCCTCCTCTGGCAAGAGCAGCTGTTACTTTTGGCCCATTTAAAGATCTTTTAGGTTTTAGGAACTCCTTCATTTTGTTTATCTTCCTTTTGTTAGGTGACCAGACCTTTGAAAAATTGGTATTCTTTTTCCTCTATAACTATAAACTGGAAACTTTACTCATGTGGGTAGGGCGTATTGGAAGATCAGGCTTTCATTCTTCTTAACTTCCCATATAATCAAAAGAACCTAATGAATTCAAGTTGCCTGTAACATTTTGTGTGTTTCTGACTTGAAACCGAATTCCCAAACAACCATGTGAACAATAATGAAATTCAGGCAAAGAGGCTCTATTTTCCTGTTGTTAGGAAAGAGATTCTTATGGTGAACTCTTGGGTTCTACTCCCTGTGATTTAAGACAACATAAAATTTAGTACTTATCGGCTGTATTTTGGCCTTAAAATTATTACAAAGAGCCTGAAGAAATGTAATGGCTGAGTTGAGTTTGATCAGAAATACAACTTATAGGATTATATTATGCATGCATTCTCCCATGTTAGAAACTATACAGCACACTCTATAGATTACAGTTTACTTATGGAGATGATACAATAAAAGAGTCTCTCAAACTTCCATATGAGAATTTAGGTACAGTAAGCAGAATGTAATTATTCCAGTTGGAATTTGGCCAGAAGCTGGGGATTAAAAACCCTTAGTGTTATGAAAAGTTCCATGGGATGTTTAATGACTAGAAATAGCCAGAAGCTTAGATTTATGACATCCAAAAATAGTACCCCTAGCAGGATTAGTACACCCCGGTCATGCTGGGGCACAGTTTGGGCAATAGTCAAAAAATCCCATTTATTGAATCATAAACATAATTTCTAGCAGCTCTGGGTTGGAGATTTGTATTCAAGCCCTACTTACCGACTTTTAGCAGCTTCCTTAGATGTAGCATCCCACTGACACTCAGTAAATGCACAATAATAAAGAAAATGTTAGGTAAGCTTGAATGATAGTGATAATAGTTAGTATAGGAGGCCAAGGACCGAAGCTGACTTTATGAGTAGGTGACAGAGATGGTTCCAGATGTTACATGATTTCAAAGGCTTTGGAAAGACACAGAATATCACCTGGGTTCGCCTTGCTAGTGACTGTAATTTCACAAATGCAATTTTATTCTTTTTGATTAATGCTCAACCTCTATTTCAAAGCAAACATACTTGAAAACGTTAATACGTAAGACTTAGTTGTCATTTAAATCATAGTGTAACATGAGATTTTCATGCCCTATTCTAAGGAATTTTGGCAGAACTGAAGAGTAAAAGATCTTTAAGAATGAACACATTGGGTGAGGGAACCACAAAGGGAAGAATAGTTTGCAGAAAGGAAAGTGTAGGGCTAACAAAGACAAATTTCTCCAGTCCCATTGTTATGGGCTAAATTGTGTCCCCTCTTCCCTCCAAATTCATATGTTGAAGCTCTAATTCCTATTACTACAGAATGTAACTGATTTTGAGATAGGACCTTTAAAGAGTTAATTATGTCAAAAATTGGACTTTTAGAGTGGGCCCTAATCCAATCTGGCAGGTGTCCTTATAAGAAGAGTAAATATGAAAGCACAGAGAAACACCAAGGATGCATATACACAGAGAAAAGACCATGTGAAGACACAGTTAGAAGGTGGACACCCGCATGTCAAGGAGGGAGGCCTCAGAAGAAATGAACCCTGCCATCACCTTGATCTTGGACTTCCAGCTCCCCAAACTGTGAGAAAATAAATTTCTGTTGTTTAAGTCAACCAGTCTGTAATATTTTGTTCTGGGAGAAAACACCCTTTTTCAGAGGAAAAGCATCAGGACTGCTAGTTAAATCTCTCAGCTTCTTTGAGGCTGAGGCTTTTATTGAAAGTAGTTCTAATCTTTCTTGGATCTTTCTAGTCCCAGAGAAAATTCCTGTGGATCAAGCCCATCACCTCAGGTTGATCTTGTAAAGCATAGTTTAAATTCAAAAGGTTATCTGGGCATTCATAAGATGCTTGAGTGAAGAGAGGTGATGAGCAAAAGTCAAGCTAGGAAAAGCTAAGTATGGAGCTTACCAGGCTTATTATCAAGATGCAGTCAGATGGCTCATTGTTTGCGGGTAGACATGGTTTGTTGGTCAACTTCCATATTAAAAACGAAGGGCCTGTATTTTCATTACTGAAAAACCTTGGGCAATTTGCCATGATAGCCTTTGTTGGGCACTTCTGATGTATAAATGAGTTTTGGTGAGAGGATTTCAAAATAGGCTTTTGGGGCTATGATAACTTTGGCATCAGCAAACGATGAAGGACCTCCTGAATTAATATTATTTAATGGAAAAGTAAGGTAACTACAGAAACAGGAAGTCAGAATACTCATGTATAAAACCAGTATAAATTGTTAATAATAAGACTGCAGCCCTTTAAAAATGTAACTATTGATGTTCTACTTGTGGAGCCCGAGAGTCTTGAGGGCAAGGATAATTTATATTTGCCAAATCACTGTGAGAAAATTCCAACTATGTGGAAATGTAAATAGTCACTATTAGGAAGGATCTTTCAAGATAGGCTAAAATATTTACCCAGTTTTCTTCTTTTGAAATCACAAGTAAGACTTCTCTTATTGGTTCAAGTTTTTCTAATAGGAGATGGCCTGCGAAAAAATTGGAGAGAGGGTGTATCTATTGTCTTTCTTTTCTGACCTAAAATAGATCTTGCAACTCATGTAGTCAGGAAATCTTTCATTTTTGACTTTGAAATTTATTCCACAATTATTTTATTCTACCAAGATACTGCTAACTAAATTTAGTATATGTTGCATCAGAACTCTCAGAGATATGATGTTGAATATGAATATGAAAAACACAATTTTAACAGCAAATTAAATGGTAGCTAAATAGAATGTAAGCAAATTATTTAGAGAAAATCTGAAGAAGGTTAAAAGTGTGCAGACATTCACACTCCTAATGTTACGTTGCTGCAATTGTCACTTGCAGCAGATGCACAAATACATAGCAGTATTGTGGGAGAATTGTCAAATAAAGTGGCTCATGTAAAGCTTTTTCTTTTAGTAACTCTTTTTTTTCCCCCCTCTTTATTCTTCCCTTGAATATTTTCTCATGAGGATGGTTTCAAAGGGAATGTTACTCCTGAGAAGAAAGGTTCTGAATAAAACCATTCTATCAGTAATGGTTCAGGCAGGAAAACAGAAACCACTCTAGGTATTTCAAACAGAGATGATTTAATACAGGGAGTTGGTTCCATAAATGATGGAAATGTTGGCAAGGTGATGGTGAGGAGAGCCAGAAATTGGAAACAATAGGAAGCCACTATTACCCCAAGGATTGGAAGGACAGGAGGTGGTATTTTTTTCACAGTTTAAAGATGAGGACGACCCTTGGGAAACTAGATACTAGGTTCACAGTTGGGGACTCATCTACTGGACCTGAGACCACTGAGAGAGGAGCTTCTGCCATGGAGCCAGAATCACCTAGAAGATAGAATCATTGCCACGGGTGAAAATAAAAGCTGAGGAGCACCAGGAAAAAAAATACTTGACTTCACCATCATTTTCTTCTCCCAGCATTTTGCCAGTGCCTCCCCTTGGCCAAACCTACCAAAACCCAGTTGGCACAGGAAGCTGGGGAATGT
This sequence comes from Mirounga angustirostris, assembly GCF_029215605.1. Classification (NCBI taxonomy): domain Eukaryota; kingdom Metazoa; phylum Chordata; class Mammalia; order Carnivora; family Phocidae; genus Mirounga; species Mirounga angustirostris. Next base: position 110,602,542 of record NW_026991711.1, on the reverse strand, counting down.
AGTTCCCAGAGACAGAAAGCAGAGCGGGGCAAGGGTGAGTAATGGATCAAGAACAAACTGGCAAGTGACTTGCATACAAAAAGGAAACTACTTTTGTTAGTTTGTGTTTCTCTTTAATTAGTTTAATCTGGTTCACTCAGCCATGGTACAATGAAAATCACTTTGGGACCTTATGACAAATTGTAGGTTTCTGACAAATTGTAGGTTTCTTTCTTTCTTTCCTTCCTTTCTTTCTTTCTTTCTTTCTTTCTTTCTTTCTTTCTTTCTTTCTTTCTTTCTTTCTTTCTTTCTTTCGTTCTTTCATTCTTTCTTTCGTTCTTTCTTTCTTTCTTTCTTTCTTTCTCTTTCTTTCTTTCTCTCTTTCTTTCTTTCTCTCTTTCTTTTCTTTCTTTCTTTCTTTCTTTCTTTCTTTCTTTCTTTCTTTCTTTCTTCTTTCTTCTTTCTTTCTTTCTTTCTTTCTTTCTTTCTTTCTTTCTTTCTTTCTTTCTTTCTTTCTTTCTTTCTTTCTCTCTCTTTAATATGAGTTATTTTATGATATAAGTAAAGGTCCCTGGGCCTCAGAATTAAAAATTCCCTGAACAGTAATGTGGTAGCTGAGATGAAGGAATCATAGGCTGAGGAAAACCAAAATGGTACCCGTCACTGACATTTGAGTTTCAGACCCAGACCCTGAATATTCTTCAGAATATCAGCTTCCAACTTGCAACATGACATTTCAACTTTAGCAATTTCGTACTAATGAACTCCTTTATTTCTGCCTGTATCATTAGGACACTCCATGCTTTCCAGAAACGCAAGTGAAGTTTAATAGAGATAAAGCCATTCCTCTGGCACTGCTATGATCAAGAAGCTACAATCAATCTTTCTTTCTTCAAGCATGTCATAAAAAGACCCCTTTCCTTCTGATTAGCATTCTTGAACACAGTACAAGCTGATGACTTGCTTGAAGTCATTCACTGCAGGGATACAGCACCTACTGCACGTGATAAAACAACATAAGGCATATGAACTGCTCATTACAGTCTAATTAGTTTGGGCTTTTCATTTCATTTTATGTCCTGAATTGAACCTGATTCAATATGATTCTGAGCTGGAGTTCATCATGTCTTCTTACTGGCAATGCAAGTTCATGGTGTTTGCTTGCTAGATTCCACAGTTATAGAGATGGTTCCTCTTTTCTTTCTTAGGAACTGGTTAGAAAGAAGGTCATTAATGTGAAATGACCAAAGTCTTTGCTATTGTATTTTCCTCTGTGAGAGATTTCCATTTGACCTAGCACACAACACAGTTGTGAAGTATTTCAAGGTTTGGCCATTTATAATAGCCTGATTTACCTGATGCATGGGTTTACTTCCTTGCAATGCTCTAGGAGCAATAGTCCTAGCCCTTGGGTTGCATTCCAAAGAATGACTAAACGAAAAAGGAAAACCTGGGTTAGATTCACTATCAAACTCTATTATACTGGAAACTTTTTGAAAGCAAGATGCTCCTATTTTGGGGTTGTTTCTGATAACATCTTTCTGGTGTCTCAAACTAGGACATAGACTTTGTATGTAGACTAAGTACAGATTGATTTACCTGATCTCAATACTTTAAGGGTTGTAAGTAAAGAAATGACTGGCATTATTTTGGAAGATATACACACCCTTCTCTGCATCTTTGTTTTTGGAACAATGAAGATCCAGACATCTGCTTTTTTTAACAACTTCATAGGAAGATTATGGGTATCTATTAGTTATTGCTTTCATTTTTTTAATTTGAGAAATCATTTAATATGGGTAATGTTAATATGAAATACTCATAAGTATATTTTGCTTGCTACTCATATGAGCTTTGAAAATTTTGCTGTATCATATGGAAAGCAAAGATAGTGTTTTACTTATAAAATACCTTAGGTTGGGGTGCCTGGGTGGCTCAGTTGGTTAAGCATCTGCCTTCAGCTCAGCTCATGATCTCAGGGTCCTGGGATTGAGCCTCCCTCTCCCTCTGCCTGCTGCTCTGCCTACTTGTGTGTGCTCTCTCTCTCTCTCTCTCACTCACTCTCTCTCCGTCAAATAAATAAATAAAATCTTAAAAAAAAAAAAAAAAAAACCCTTAGGTTTTTTTGCCAAAACATTGCCCTGTGTTTCCATGCCATGTGGCTGCATGTAGAATGAAGTCTTCTGGAACTTGATTAACAAAATCTTTCTGGATAAAGCAGATTTCTTCCACGTTACTAAGTTCAACTTACAAATAATAACAGAAAGAAATAATCATACATACTTCTTTTCTTGTTGAGAGAATAAAGTTAAGATTTTATTTATTTATTGGAAAGAGTGCATGCAAAGAGAGAGGGAGAAGCAGAATCTCCACTGAGTAGGAAGCCCAGAGAGGGACTCGATCCCAGGACTCTGAGATCATGACCTGAGCCCAAGCAGACCTTTGACTGACTGAGCCACCCAGACACCCTGAGACAATATATTTAGATGATACATGTAAAATGCCTAGAATTATATGTTTCACAAACTTTATCTTCCCCAAGTTGGTTCCCTTTCCACCTCTCTGCTTTGGAGAAATGTGATTCAATCACATTCCCACCCTAAATAACATCATGACACTCCATGTGGTTCTGTTGATCCAGGATCAACCATGCTCTGTCCAAAAATGTTTCTTCCATGATAGAGAGGTTTATTTAATTTAATTCAATTTTTATTTCATAATTGATGATCATCATGTATATTACTAGTGAACTGAGCCTTACTGGTGATTGGATATTTTGAGTGTCTTGCATAAACCATTTTTTTACCATTCTAAAGCCCATAGAAATGGGTAACATTTTTATAACATTCACTGATTCATTTTGTAAAGACATTAAACTAGGTAAATATCTGCTGTTTATTTAGATTTTATATCCGAACTGGTGGCTCTTTATTTCTGCAATAATTTGTTGAAAGTTTGTGGTTAGGTGGTATGTAACCTTTAATTCAGCTATTGTTAGCACTTTTGTATGCCAGAGAGAGGTTCTGAAATTTTCAGTAGGCCATGGACTCTTAATAGGGAATCTTAATTGTTCCCTTAGTACTCGAGAGCCATCATGACATCTGAGTTATATACATTTCTTATGTATAACCTTCAGCTCAACATTGAAGTAAGGCATAAGGCATTTGTCCCACACTTTGTACAAGAAGAGGAAGTGAGATTTTTTTTTTTTACTTACATTGTCAAAGATTCTTAAGGGATTGGTCTTGGTTAATTAGCAATTAGTAAAATGAGTATCAAGCTCCTGATAAAATATTGTTAGGGAAATTGGGAAACAGAAGGTTACCCAAGCCACTAACTCAATCTTTGGGGAACTGAAGGAGGTAGGAAGAGAGGGAATCGAGGAGCCAGGGGTGCCCAGAGCCGTGTGTGTTACTGTAGCTGCCTATGTCCTCTAGCATATTATCCCAGCCGTTCTCTTCATGCCCTGAAGCACGGTTCTGAGGCCCAGGAGACTGGAATGAACTCAGAAATTATGACTTGATTAAAGACACTGAGATGTTCATATTGGAAATAGAAAATGATATTATGAAAATTGATGTGCTCTTCTTTGTTTATAAAGACAGCATGATTAACTCGCCATCATTTGCATTTGAGTTGATGGTAGGTTTGGGCTGAACTATCTACACTCTGGGGGAAGGGCATGAGTTTGCCAGGCAGTTCTGTGGAAGGAGTTCAGTCCATGCAGTGAAATAGAGCTGAGCCACCTGGCTAGCATGGAGTCAGAGCTGGTGACCTTGGCAATTCGAGTGGGGTGGAACATGACCAACTCTGTGTATTAATTAACATGGGTCTTCATTCATGTGTTAAGGGATATGCATGTAATGGTTTTCAAACTTAGATCCATACAACTAAAAAACAGAGTGAAAGAAAATCTTTCGAGGGCACTGGCCAGTTCCAGTGAAAGAACGGTGGCTCGAGGACACAGAGACGATTTTATCTCTGACTATATAATGTTTTTACTTATAGACCCTGTTGAAGTAGAGGGTCCTTTCTTCAATCCTATTGCTCACACTTTCTTTCACAAGACTGAATTTTGGGAGACATTGAGAAATGATGTGAATTAGGAAGTATCTTATGGTTTAACAGCTGATAAATGGGGTATGCATTTTCTTTAGTTGTTTCTCTCAGGCATTTTTGGCCCCACTTTGATTAAATTTATTACATATAGGTATATCCATAATTGGGATGGTGTGCCAAATTATAGGGTCTCAAATGGTGATTTTCATATCAAATTCTTCATTATTGTCTGAATTCTAATTAAGGGGCAGTTGAGTATAGAATTAAAAATATGGATTTTGGGGGCACTTGGGTGGCTCAGTCGGTTAAGCATCTAACTTCGGCTCAGGTCTTGATCTCAGGGTCCTGGGACTGAGCCCTGCGACAGGTTCCGTGCTTAGCAGGGAGTCTGCTTCTCCTTCTCCCTCTGCTGCTCCCTCTGCTGCTCCCCCTGCTTGTGCTCTCTCTCGCTCTCAAATAAATAAATAAAATCTTTTTAAAAATATGGATTTTTCAAGGGAGATTTGTGTGGTTTTACATGTATCCTGACCCTACAACTTAATTGGTTTTGTCATCTTGATCATTTAACTTCCATGGGCCTCAACTTTTCTTCTCTATAAAATAGGAATAATGCTCTTTATATCTAAGGGTTGTTGTTTATAGACTTAATAACATAATGCACATGAACTACATGACAAATAAAACATTCTCAATATTTTCTTCTTCCTTTCCATGGCTAATTTTTTCTTATACGGCTGTGATTATAGTTTTCACTATAATGAGAATATGGATATATTCTCCTCTGCATATTAACCAATAGGAAATATTTTAGTACAGTGACAGATATCTAAAAGTTCTGTTTTGAATTATCATCCTAACAATAGTTTTCTTAACTTCTAAGACCCCAGTTTTCTTAGGATCCTAAGAGGATCCTAAATTCTGTGAAGTCTTTTGAAATTATGTTTCCACCTC